>NW_008692850.1:0-36426 GCF_000695815.1 Acanthisitta chloris | reverse complement strand
CGCCGCGCAGCTCGGACCGGCGCGGGGGGCCGGAGCGAAAAAAGTACACTCGGTCCCGCGCAGAATGAGACATTTTTTGGTATTTCGAAAAAATGTTGCGAGACAGGAAAACCCAGTTCCCGCCACGGCCCAGCGGGCACGAACCTAAGGCAGCTCCTGCCCTGCCTGTGTTCACTTGCAGGCACTGTCCGTTCCAGGCTCAGTAACGCTCAGCCCCGCACAGAGCTGTCAGGCGTTCCCTAGCCCGTGACCTCCCCCTTTCCCTGCTGATATCCCTCGGGATGCAGTGCCGTGGCACGGATCATCCACTGAGACAGCCACCTTAATCTCAGCTATGCCCAAGCCACTTGGGAGCAAGTGTAACAACTGAAGCTGCGATTACATGTTTAAATGCAGGAATATTTACACACACCATTCTCCCAGAAAAGAAAATCCCTATTTCTGTTAATTCAGACCATGAGCCTCAGTCCACTTTTCCATCCATGACTGAAGACATTTTCCTTCCAAGTTATATCTGTGAATGAAGAGGTGAAATAACAGGGAGCAGGTAACATGAAGAACTCTTAAAGGTTGTTACCTTTAAACAACTGCATATTCGACTCAAATGTGCTTGTTTCCCTTCTTGCCTCACCTTTCCCTAGCTGCAAGTTGGAAGGAAGGTGCAAGTCTGCTTGAAGAAGGCAGGAATCTGCCAACCCAGAGCTGGCTAAAACCAGCACATAGGCTAGGAAGACCAAGGAGCTGATGGCCTGAAGTCATGCTGTGGGTCACCAGATGTGACTGGAAAGAGGGAACCAGTAGAGTAGTTCCAAAACAGAGGAACAATAAGATCAGCAGTGAAAGATTATTTTAGCAAACATAGTTTGGATTAAGCTGCAAGGAGCCAAAGGAATGTCAAACACTACAGGAAGAAGAAGCTTCCAGTAGTGTGGATAATATATTTGGGCTACTTGACCTGAAAATTGCAAAAATCATTGACAGGTCACAGGGTTAACCCAAACTTGGTGTTTATAACTTATTTATTTATAATCTAAAAAATTGGGAGAACCTTGATTTCAAGTTTGCTCTGTAGGTAGCCACCAAGAGTCAAGTGCTCCTTTTCCAAGATTGTCCCAGTAATCTGTATGTGCTTCATGACAAATGAGCCTGACATGCTTCAGCTGAGTTCCCTTCAATGACTTCTTGAGGCAAACCAGAACTCATTCACTTCTCTCAAGAGAGACTTGCCATGTGCAGAGGAATATCCTAACCCACGGAAAACTTTGTAAAGCATAACAGAATCACCTACCAAGTAACAAATTATTTCTGTACAATACCTCTCGAGTGGAAAAATTTGCCTGGCAGCAATTTGGGATATTTTGGGCTCGGAGGAGGAGGACAGCAAAAACCAGTGAAAATGCATAAACTTATGCACATGCTCAGAAAGAACTCTGCATGGATCCATGTCTGAACGGTGAAGTGCTGAGAACTCTCCATACTGCTGGTACTCTTGTTCCTATCCAAGATATCTCTGGAAGAGACAATCTGCAACCTAATATACTGGGACCTGCCAGAGGACAACAGTTCCTCAGATACACAAATTCCTTTACCCTTTAATTGCCAAAATTACCATTAAAAGTCCTGTTCAGTGTCTCACTCGACTCAAATGTGTCTGAAGAATGTCAGTAATTCTGAAGCTTAGAGAGACAGTTTAAGAGAAGTATTAACATTTATCCCCTGATAAAATTATAAATCACAGGAGAACTTGGAGCTGTGTAGAGGTTTCACTCTAAACAGAATCCCAGGGAGAGTTTGGTTATATGAAGAAACTTATCGTAAAACCCCCTCAATATCTCTTCAGTGAAAGCAATGCCCACAGCATCATGACGGTAGGTTCATATATCCATGTGGTTGCACAGGCATCCTAACAGTTTGTTTCCTGAATAAGTAAGAGAAAGTTCATATAATCGATTTAAGGTATAGACAGATCTGTGTGGGATTTTCACTCTTTTTTTATCTCCCTCTCTAAACATAGCAATGATATAGTTGATATGTGGACTGTTGAGGGTTGTTGGTATTTTTACTAGTTTGTCATTCATCTGATAGTAAAAGTGACTTCAATGTTACTAGCAGATAGCAAGATGCTGTGTTCCTAAGGGTGTAGTTTAAGCCATGTCCAGAACACTGATGCAAGAACCAAGGAAATCAGGTTCTCTGCTGACTGTATAATAAATACTCGGCAAATCATGCTATTAGATACGGTAGGAGATACACAGCCTAGTGAAGCACTTGGTATGGGTGTCCATATCCATCCCTGGTGGGCCCCTCCTCTAGGCTTCTTACATCTGCTGTAACTACTATCACCTCTTCCTTGCCGGTCTGGCAGTCTGCAAGACATGCCACACTGCTAGCAAGGAAGTCAGCAGGCAAGGCAAGTATTTGAACAATTAGACCGAAAGGAACAAATTTGAATCCAGGGACATAATGGCTGTTGGTTTTAGTTACTGGTGACTCATCTCGTTTCCCACCAGGAAGCCACAGATCCGTGTATTTCAAGTATTACTGATTCCTATTATCTGTTACGCTGAGAGAACAAGGAGGAAGAAATTAAAAACATTCAAACCACAGTAAGAACATAGCCAAATAACATATGGGCACATGTAACAAGCCAGTCTTGCTAAACGACACATAAAAGCATGCTACAAATAAAACACCTAAAACTAGTCAGAAGAGTATTCACTAGGGTTTTTTACCCAAGAGGTCATCAAGATTCATCTCCCTGTTGTCCACCACAAGCAGGTAAGTACTGCTTATAATTCTAGCTTGGTGCTGTTTTGCAAAAATAGACTACAACCTTGCTGGCACACTGCAGTACACAGGGACAGAAACATCTTCATTGAGCCAGCTTCCAAAAGATCCTACTCTATCAAGCCCCTGGAACTGGGAGCAGGGTTTGGCTTTGGTGGTTTGGTGTTTTCTTGTTGACAGTGTTTTTTTATCACAGTGGAATCTAGTGAGGGAAGCATTACAACAGAGAAAGAGATGACAATTCTCTCTCACTAAAGCCAGGAAGTTATATTCTTTCTCTTGGATGATTCCCAAGGAGGTCATTTCTTTCAAGGGCTTCCACTCTCCTTCCTGATTAGACTAAAGAGTACGCCAGGGAAGAAAATTTCTATATTAGGCAATTTATGGAACTAATGGCAAGCAACCAAATCTCCTCAACATGTTAAAAATCAGTTACATATGAAAAACATGCCACAAGCTTGCCATTATGTTTTTGGTCATTTCAAAGTTAAAAGGTCTGTCAAGTATTTTAGGAAAAGAATCTGAAATCTTCCAAAGTGGTTCAAGATCTTAATGCAAACTGATGTTTTGGTCCTAGAGGGATGGAAGCCTCAGTCTGCACTGGGCTTCAGAGAGGTGCAAGGCCTTGATAAGTACCTCAGTGCCCCAGCAGATGTGTGCAGATGGACTTAGCTGTAGGGCCCCTTGACCAGACACAGGGTTCCAGGACTCAGACTTTATTTCCAACAATATGTCAGAGTGGTGTGAAATTGTGTCACTCCAGTGATCATACCATCCATTTCGTATGCCTTGTAAAGGAAGTGGTAAGTATTAAAGCACTGACAGGAAGAAGAAGGATGTAAGGATGTAAGGAAGGCAGCACAAGAAAGATTACTTACAATATTTCGCTGTTGTAGAAAGTTCTCTGTTCTAGTCATTCACTGAAATTCGACTCCAGTTACTTGGTTGTTCATGGGTGCACACACATACAGACAGTCGTTCTGCAATGTGTTGTTCATCTGCCAATTCCACCCACACACCTGCAGACCCCATCACTAGATGTCAGTCTCAGTTTTTGATAATCCCACGTATTTTAAGAGATGTTTTGGTTTCCTTGTCATGATGGACATAACTTAAAAAAGGTTTTAATGCTAAATAAAATGCAATGTCAGACTGTAAGCTTACTGAGCACTACGAGTATCTCAATTGCATCCTCAGGTTTCGACAACAATGTAATGTCATAGAGCATATATTTCTCTGTTCTTGACAACAAAAAGGCTTGAAAAGGACATCATTAAACAACATTATAGCGATGGCAATCAGCTGAATCCAGACTGGAACTCTCCCAGCTACTGCACACAGTAAGTAATCTAAGAGGCTTGGAAGGGGCATGGCAGAAATCTCGGCTGGACACTGAGATCTGTATCTGATCTGAGATCTGATCTCCTTCTGTATCTCTCGCTGAAATTTCAAAGACTGCACTGTTTGTCACAATGACATGTCTTGACATTCATTCACTAATGCACTGGTGAATTTGGAGTTTGTACAAAGCAGTGGATGAAAACCTCTGGCCTCTCTTACTGTCTCAGAACTTAAACAATTGATGCAAAGCTAGCAGAACAAGCACCCCCAAGACTCTCCAAACTATAATGGCAGCAATGCCCTCCTCTGTTTCCTAAAAGAGGACCTAAAGCAAAACAAGTTCACTACGAGTGAGCACAGATCAGGTTGCCAGGTCTACATTTAGCTTCTGATAAATCAGCCAAGAAACCTATTGATGTGAAAACTCTGCGAGGATCTGAGCGAAATGGCCTGAAATCAGATCGTATCACATAAGCTAATAAATACCATATACATTACCATAATAAAGAGATAAATTACACTCCCTGTTAAGAGGGGCTGGATGACCAAACACATCATCTTATTTTATAGAGCCAATAATGTATGTAGCAATTAGACAACATTTGACCATCAAATAAGAAACAAATTCTCGTCTTAACCAGGCTACTCTACAGGGTGTAGTCTGTTGCCATCAATTTACAAACAAACATATTTTTTTCAGCTTTGCAAAATGAAGTCTTTACCACGTGAAAGGCACAAGATTTTTGTTCATAGAAAAACTTCTCAAAGATTTTTTCAGTTTCATTCCCAAGTCTTAGACTGATTTGTGCTGGATGACAAGCCTTAGTATTTCCATGATATAGTTACAGAATCTAAGTCATAAAAGAAATACAATTCGCCTTAAGAATGTACTATGAGAACAGGCAAAATCAGGAACTGATCCAAATTCTCCTGGTTTATTCTACAGTGTTCTGTCTATTGGACCACAAAGCAGCTATCCACTGCTTATTATCCTACAATTTTTGATTTCATGTACTACCTTTAAAACCCCCTTTTTCTCCAAAAACCATATCCACCATTACTTTCTTAGCTACCAGTCCTACTGTAGTGTTTTATGTTAGCTATGAGGGAAGTAACCAGTTTGCAAAGCACTTTTAAATGAAAAAAATGACAAATATTGCTGGACAAGATCCTCTTTTTAGTTCTACATCAGAAATCCCATGGACTTCAGTAGAACCATGATCAGACTTGTTTTACACACAGACAAACAGACACAGAAAACCTTTAGAAAAAGTACTCAGTAAGGAACGTGGTGTCGATCTTGTACATCAAATGAAGCCATGACCCAAGAACTCCATAACTTTGGATAGTCTTACATGAAAAGAGAGAAATCGTATGAGAAGGATGCATAATAGAACTGATAATCAAGAACAGCATCATTATCTTATGCTTAACTGTAATCAGAAAATCAGTATTACAATCTATAATCTTTTAGTTTTATGTTCACTAATATCATAATTCCCATTTGGCTGCCCATATTCCTAGCTTCCAAATCCATCCTAATAACTTGACATACCCATGTGTTTTAAAGCTACTCTATTCTTCTTCTTTAGGACTTCTCAGAATATTTCTATATCTCTATTTAGGCACTTTAAAAAACCCTTATTTTTTGCAATAAGGACCATCTTCACTGTTTCCCTGGTACAGTACAGAGGCACTTGGTCAGTGCTTAAACTTTAAAATATAACTGCCTTCATTTTAAGAACCCTACATTGCAATAAATTGCTTTTAGTTCTGCCCTTCAGCTCTCCCCAGGGATAAAGCTGCAGAACTCTGAAAAGTTCCCAGTGTCCACTTACTATGACTCATTTTCTCTTTCCCCTTTTTTCTCCCCCTCTGATTTTGGATCTCTTTTAATTTAAAGCCTAGGCATTAATGCAGCATATATTGTCTTATGAGTAGTATCTGAGTGGTTTTCATGCCTATGAAGCAACTCTACATAACCTTCAGGGAACCCAGGCTAGCACTGCCCACTGAATTGGATGTCCATATAGTCCAGAATGAGAACAAGCTGAACCTGCTGCTCACTCTATGCCTGCTTTGCTTCATCTGCTGCTCTGAGCAAGTGTATTTTTTCATGTCTGGAAAAATGTTTTCAAATTGCTTACAGAAATACTGTAAATAAGACTTAGATTATTCACTTCTAGCTTACTCCTCCCAAACGGATCTTAGACATTGTCTCTTTACTCTTTCATGTTAAATGAATCCCAGTAACCTTTTTCTAATCCTCCCCACTGCTTTTTCAGGTCACCCGTAATATATTTTTAATAATGAAAATCTGCATAGCATAGAGTTGTTTAATACCTTCCCTTAAAGGCTCTCCAAGCATATTGTTGTCACTAATAAGTTCAATCTAACCAAGCCAGATGTGCACAAGCATAATTCCCATTCTATAGACAAGAAAACAACTACAGAGAAGGCTGAATTCATCCTGCATTCAAACTCCAACCACTAGATCACGAACAGCTTGCAAAAAGACAAACTGTTTTCTAATGCTCAGATCTGTATGACTGTATTAACAGGAGTTCCTCCAATAACTTGCTGTCTCTTCTCTCAGACACTTCCTTAGCTACTCATTTCTTAGCAGGCTACCTACAGATGTTATCATACCTTAGAGACATCAGTAACAGAGGCCAATAAAAAATAGCCATAAAAGAGGTTCTTTCCCAGTTATTTTAGCATCAGTATAACAAGTTACAAAAGTGCAAGATACATAAAAACTATAGATTCGTATGTGTTTTTCCTTTAACACACTGACTACTCCTTTGGCCAACATCTTCAGCACACTTCAGTCAGCTGAACCACTTTAAACAAGACACTACTAGAAAAATACATTCAAAATTTGTAAAAGAAAAAAAGAAGTTTCTACATCTCAAAATTTTAATTTCAAAGCTCTAAATTATCTTTATAAGTACTGTTCTGACAGGTCATACACGTATCTTTCCAGTGAGTGCTGAAGCATCAAGATGTGTCCTGTCATGTTGTGAAAATGATAATCCAATTCAAAAGTGTAACATAATGAGATGTATGAAATCCCCCTGTATTTCTCTCTCAAACCTAAAGAGTGGGAAAGCTCTATGCTCGAGAATAGTCTTCTGCAACTGATTAGAAAGGCTACAGATTATACACTACATAATATAGACTTTCACAAGTAAAATGGGAAGTAGTTTTCCTAGGTTAGGAAACTACACAATAGGTAGTGATGCCATATACTAAGGGTCTGGATTTTTTTTAAATGTTAAGTGAAAGGACAGATTGTAATCCTAACATTGAAAACCTCCTGTTGCAAAGTAATGCAGCTTTGGAAATTCTTCTGATATAATAGCAACATTTGCAGAAATATGAGTCAATTTACACTGTGACATTAACCTCTATTTTTATGTATTTTCTATTATTACATGTTACCGTTTCTAGAGTAGTTTTCCCTTCTTTGCATGGAATGGAGACTGCTCAAAGGATGAATCAGCAATACATATGGAAAGAAGTTCCCCTTAGTAGAAACTCTGCCTCATTTTCTGCAGATTAACATCTTGCACTTGTTTAGTATCATACTCACTACACCACACTCTAACAGTAGGAATTCATGAACAAATTGTCACGAGTTAAGCAAGGATGTCAAATTTATTATCAATCAGTTAATCTTCATTTATTTTCTATAAAATTTATACTCTGCCCCAGTAATGCAGGCAAAAGAAGTTGGTCCTTAACCAAGAAAATAAATGGCTTCAAATTAGCTCATATTGACCTGACAATAACAATTTGCATGAAGGCAGTTAATGCAAAACAGCTGACTTGGAGTAATTTGCTTAGAATAAGGAGTTAGAGACAGAGCAGGTTATTAATGTATGTGTACTCTCAATACATATGCACTTGCATTTTGCCAGACACTCTGGCAACATTTTGATAAAATACAACCACACCTGTATCTTATGCCAATCTAAGTTACAGTTTCCAGAAAACTTCACTTCTTCAAGGTATGTCTTTCTGGCAATGCGACAAATGCATGAAATAATCTCTTTGTTCCTCAAACTTGGGACTTTTCACCGTGTGCATACATGAGCAAATAAATACCTGCTTATGGTTTATTTGTAGCTGTGCCATTCACAGCCTTTTAGCACAGGGCTATCCCAGACTTCAAAACTTGACAACTCTTAAGACAAACGCCTGTTCCTGCTCTCAGGTATTAGAACTATCTCCTCAGTGCTTATTTTTGTTTAATCTTTGCTTTTACAGTGCTGTTTATTTATTTCTCTGCTGTTCTCCATTTGCTACCCTGAAAGCATGAGAGATGTGCAACATCAATGCTTGAATTACACCCCATGCAGTGAGGCCACGCAGAGACCTCAAAGCCTCCCCAGGGAAACAGACACAGTGTTATCTCCAAGTCCTTTTTCCATCCAAGTATCTGCCCTTCTGCTGGGGGCAAGGCAGCAGAGCAAAGAAGATATTGTTCTGTTCAACCCCATTCCTGGCACTGCAGCCCAACAGCAGCATGGAAATCTTGGCAGGGAACGCCAGCGCTTGGACATTTGAACAGTTGCATGGGGCATGCAGCCAGAGGCTGCCCAGCTGCTGCTGAAGAGGCTCCAAGTGACCCTCTCATCTACTGGGCCTCTCTGGTTTCACAGACCGCTCGACGATACAGTGAAGGTTGTAGCAATATCAAAGAGACCTCTCCCCATCCCCAAGTCCTCCTATTAAATGGTAGAGGCTCTGCTTGGTAGTGAACTGCAGTGATCCAGGCAGAGGCTAGATGCTGATTTCATTGAAAGAAGCCTCAGAATCACATCCGCTACCGGAAATAAAACCAAAACCACTTTGGAGTCAATATAGCTGTGATTTGTCTGTTCTTAAAGAGAATTACATGAGCATAGGAATTTATTTGTCAGTGGGCAGTCTCAGCTTTGTACTAGACATATGATTTTATATGAAATCCAGATGTCTTTTAGAACAGTGTCAAAAGTCAGACTAAAATTAGTATTCACCGAATGCCTTTTTCAAAGAAAAAATATGCTCTGCATCTTAGAGAAAGAAATGTAAAAATATCTCAGACTTGTGTATTTCTCTTAGTAATGTCACTGGGGTTTCTCTTGTATGAACATATAAGCCTGAAGAATCAAGAGTGAAAATAGTTTCCATGTTTCTGTTTGGATATGGCTCACAACTTGGAATCAGATTATGAGCCTCAGCAGTTCCTCAGAGTACAGAGCTGTCCACACTACGCTTCAATTTACGTACACAATATCTACCTACATGAAAAGTCTTAATATACTGGAAAAGACCAAGATGAGTTTCCCACATTTATTTAGCAAACAAATGAAATTACTTACAACAGTCTTATCTTAGGTTTTCTTAGGCATTACCAGAGCTGCCTGCACACTAGCTGGTGCAAGCAGGAAAAAGAGCACAGAACACTACTTATTTTGTTCTGAGACGGCCACCCCAAAGCTCTACCTACCACTCTACAGAGTGAGTTCACCTTCATGCCATGCTGTGCCTACCCAAATTGTAGCAGTCACCCACTTTCACTGAATAAAATGGTGCTTTATTTGCAAAGATGTAAATAAAGCTCTCTTTGTTCATGAAAGATCCCTATTCTTTTCAGCAAAAGGCATGATCTCATCATTCTGATATAATTGTTCCATTAATGGCACGAAAGAAACTTTGCATTGCCACAGCTGAGACAGATCACTCTAGCAGGTGAATCTGGGAGTCTAGAGGGATGTTTACAATGTACCTCATCAACAGGAAGAACAATGTGTGTCATTTAGCTATTCCCTAAGAATGAGAAAGAAAGCAAAATCAGCATGAGTCTAGGCTGACATCGAGATACCATTCAAAGAGTATCCAGACTCAACAATGTCTCAGCCTCATAATAAGCCTTTGAAGACCAGTCAGCCCTCAGTTGCAGTGCAAAATTCCATCTCAGAAAGGGATTAAAGATATCTTTTAGTCAGGAAGATTCTGTTGCACCTTCAGGAATAGCCATTTACTTTAATGGTTGGTGGTGATATTTTCTGCTACATGGTTATCTCTAAGTTCTGCAAAGACATACTTTATGCAGCTTTTTGTTCAATTGTTTCTGATTAAAAAATGCTTAGATTTGTAAATCACAGCAAGAGAAACTTCAGAAAGAAAATGTATTATTATAGTTTGGGGGGTTTTTTAAGACAAGACTGTGGTGATACAATAGATAAATTTCTCTGTTGTAATAGATATTACCATTCAATACAGTTTTTGAGTTACTTTCTTCCACGTCACTCTTCCTTCCAGAGTTCTAAACAAAGAAGTGCATAAGAGATGATCAGATACAATAGCTGTATGAAAGAAAAATCCTTTCCTTCAGATGTATCCCAGTAAGTAGATACTTTCAGCAATTTAACACTCACTCTTGAACTGACATGAGTACTTGAGTCGTTTCCAAAACAAACATGGAGAGTCAGCTACAATAGAAACATGTTACCCTTGGGTGCTTTGAGGGTTTCAATTTATGGAGACTGACAATTACAGAAGCTTGATGCTGATCTGGATACAAGGATGCTGCATTAAACAGCCAGCGTGTTCGTTATGTCCCACTAAGAAGTCTGAAGTCCTGTGAGGATACACTGATGTTGGTGATTAAAGCCAGAGATTCAGGAATGTGGAGTCACAAGATTAGACCCGTACCATAAGCAGTAGAGAAGGCAAGCCCAAGTAAAACACTGTCTCCACCACAGGTGCTTCTACTTTTCCCAGTTGGATATAGTTGTGCACATCAACACTATGCCAGAACAGGTGAACAGACTTTTCACCTCTCCTCCATAGCTCATAGCCCAGCTCTCATGGCCTTAGGATTGCAGTCCTACCCTTGTACTCACACTGCTTCTACTTGTATTTTATCTAAAAGATTGGGTTTGCCTTTTTTGTTTCAGACTTTGTGTCTGACACACCTGGCTCTACAGATACAGCTGTTTATCTGCTTTTCCTGACATGACTTCTTGGACTTTGGGACTAAGTACAAATATATCTTCATCTTCTAACAGGAAGATCTATTTGAGGGACCATATATGAGTGTGACCTGCTAGACCTTACACCTATCATATTAACACAGAAAATGGACATCATCCTATCCCAGGATAAAAAAGTAGGGCAAATTCTTGGCAAGAGGAATCCTAAACTGCCTCATTTAGAGATCAATATTTATAATGTTTCATATCCTGAGATATGACTAGGCTAAGCCCTGTGGAGTTCTTCCCTCTGCAGAGAGCAAGTGCAAACTCCTATACTAATAAGTCCTCAAATCATGCATCTAGAAGAACAAATGTTTTAGCAACTCCCACATTACCAAATGAACTTAAAAGCATCTTAGGACAACCTTCATGTTACCACTTCAGCATATATGAATTGGATTACCGAGGAAGCAGGTTTTCAAGAACTGCAGTGCACTCCAGGGTATTAACAGACAGTCTCTGCTGTTGCTGCTGCAGCAGCTATTCCCCCTTTTTGTTGCAGTTATGGGATGAGAGCATCTGGATTTCAACTCAATTTCATCAAGTTCAGAAAAAAATGGCACCTGGAGGTGGGTTGGTCTTCAGTCAAGCTGACAAAGGCATCCTCATACTCAGCATCACTGTTCCAAGCTGGCCTGCTTTCCACTCCAGCATGTCTTTCTGACTTGAACAGTCTCTAAATACTGACACTGTGCTCAAAGTCACATGCCCATAGAAGGAAGCAGATCAGCAGCATGGGTGGCTCCTGGCTGTGGTAAGTGCCAGAAGCAGCTTTGCAGGGTGAGGGGTGTCTACAAGACCCCCGCCCCTGCAGCAGATATGTTTGCTTCCACTCAAGTTTTGGAATAACTAGTTTGTCTTAAAAAACTCCTCTAGCTCAGAGGAGGTTACAACCTCCAGCCGCCTGTCATCACCCTTCTGCTTGAGATTATCTGCTGGAGGGGCTCTTATTACAAATGTTCCACAATCTGTTGCCTTCAAAGTGAACCAAGTTAACTTCAGGAAAAAAAAAAAAGTCTTTTTAACCTAACTCATTTTGACACACAAGTTAGAAAATGACAACATGCACAACGAACAGATCTGAGATGATGATAATCACCAGCTGAAAAGATGGTGACAAGCAGCTGAGGGGCACTTACATCTTCTGCAATCATAGCAAGATCCAGACAGTAACTTCTGCCCATGACTTCATGAAACAACAGTTTTGCCTTCTAAAAGGCAGCTTATTTTCTATACATTACTAGAATTAAAAAGTATTAGTAGTATATTCCTCATCTCTAGCTAGCATCTTCTACTTAATCCACAAACACTCCTTCTTCACAGCTAAGTGTTAACATATATGAAGACTCTTCCCAAAACCTGTTTCTAAAAGACTTCTTGCCTTCCTCACCTTCAATGAGTCAACAGTTTGCTTAGTCTCATTCTATACTGCAGCAAAATAAAAAACTGTTGTAAATTATTTTCAGTGTTACAAATGCAAGCTTCATGTCAGTATGTTAATCTCTATTCATTCTACACTCATATGTGCTTTTGTAACCACACAAAATAAAATTCACCTTTCTACAAAAGACCAGGTGAGAACCTCCATGCCATAAAATAAAAGGCACGATAACCTCCTTACTGAAGCACCGCAGAAGTGCCTTACCTACATCCTTCCTAAGAGGGTAACACTAGACTGCAGCAAAGCTGGTTTCATGTCTGGTGGTGTTAGTGATCATTATTCTTTTAAGCAATCCTGTATTGCCATAGCAGTTCTGGGAAACAGCCTCAGTTCTTCTGGAGGGGGTGGGGTTCCTGTTTGTTTGGTTTGAAGTTTGGGAATTTTTTTTTTCAACTCAAACATCTTTTCTTGTTTACAGAGGTACTGAAAATCCTAACTAGTTCCTACAGACTAGTTCCTACAGGCCACACAGAGCTGCCTGGAGCTATGGCAGTAGTTCTTGTGAGGACTCCAGGGAGGGATCACAAGGGAAAGGGGTACACAGAAACAATAGGCTGGCTATGCATGAAATAGGTAGCATATGCAAGAGGCTTTGAAATAACTTCCTGACATACACCAGCTGCCTAACATGTATTGACTGACCCCAGGAAAAGCTAAGCAGGTGTGAAGAGGCAGAAAATTTTGGGCATTACAGAATCTGTCTTCATTAAATGGTTTATGCAACTAAATGTCAAGATCAAGCACCAATTGTTGTTCTAGGTATGCAAACACTTTGAAAATTTCATCCCATTATTTAATTTACTTGATTTCTAAAAATACCAAACCTCTTCAATTAATATTCAACTACAGCATAGGTTGCTGCTCTATAAGTCAGCATTATTTCCAGAGACAGCTTGTAAGCTCGTGGTCATGTTATCACAATTCAAAGCAGGTAAGAATCTTTACTTCATGATCTTAGGTTATGTTCACACCCTGTTTACAAACATCTTGCTTTCTGTTTTGTCACAAAGACAAGACAGCTCAGACACTTTTTACTATCACTGCTCTCTTTTCATTTAATACTTTTAGTTCTTTAATTCTTGTAATATTTATTCCATTTTCAGCTACTGTCAACAATCAATTGCAATGAAATTTTCCCTTTTTCCTTTTTGACTCTCTAGAGAAAAAGCTAAGGGGCTGGTGGACATGCAGTTTTAAAATTTAAAACTAATACCATTAAAATTAATGTTGTTAGTCCTTCATGGTTTTTCATATCAAATATGCTACACTTACAAGAGAGACTTTTTTAATTGCCAGTACAATCAATTATAAAAAACAAAAATAGTTTTTTAACTATATTGGAAAATGATAATGTATATGTGATGTAATATAATGTATATATTTATACAATCTACACCTGTAAAATTTCTACTTGCAATGAAACTGATGTTGCTCCATACTACAGGAAATGTCCCTCTGAACCTAATGCACAATTCCTGTTTATTCCATAGAAGAAACCATGAAGTACACAAGGTAAGACTTCAAAGAGCATGGTTTTATGAGAGAGTCTTAAATGTTTAAATCATTAGAAAATGAATTTTAACCCTTCATTGAATTTTTTTTGGTCAGGTCAACTCTAGATTCCATTAAATTAATCTTCTTCCCTAATACTCAGCAATGCAACTTAGAAAGAAAAGGATGTTTGTTCAAGAGAGGCTTAGAACAGAATACAAGGTCCAAATACTCCTGAATTTTGGAAAGTCTACTCCACACTGTAGTCTTTATTTATACTGGAAGAGAGAGAAAGAAAACTGTGAGGAGCTGTAGCAATATCCAAGTGAGGAGGACATTTTAATACCTTGTCTTTGCACTCACTGTTTCCTATAGAGAAAGTAAATCAAGAAACCACTCCAATACCAAACAGTGCAACGAAAATTTAAAAAAGAAACCTACAACCCACTATTAAAGTCTCCTAAACCCTCCAGTACCTACTGTCAGACAGTCAACAGGGTGACACACCTGACTTACCTGAAAGGCGGGTTAAATTCGTTGCTTTGGCATTCCTTTCCCTCTCCTTGGAGGCTCTGGTCTCCAAGCATTGATAGACAGTATCCACAGGAACAAACAAACTGATGTCCTGAGATGATTTTCACACAGCTGCTGAAAACCTGTAAGATAAAGGTGAAGAACATCCGAAGAACAGATTATTGAAAAAGAAGAAAAAAAATTCTGCAATATGAGGACACGAGATATTTCTTTCTGAATACAGAAACTCCACTTGCCTAGCTATCATCCTTTACTATGAACAAACTTTCAAAGACTATTTCTCTCTAGTACTCATGAGTCATTTTCTAACATCGCGTCTTTGGCAGCTTGAAGCATTTTGAAAGTGGAAAGCAAACAAAATTGCTTTTAATGCACTCATAAGAGGGTACTTCAGGTTTTTTAAAAGCCATTTTTTCTCTATCTTTTAGCTGCTAGGAGGCTTTAAATGGGACCCCTGTAGGTTTTTGTCTGTAAACCATACGAGAGCATAAAAGCTTGGAAAACTTGCAGAGATTCTGAAGCAGGTTCACACAGCTTCATTGAAACTGTGTGTGGTTTTGAAGCTCACCAGGGCTCTACCCACCAGGAACCATTTAAAATTGCCAACTTAAAAAGTAGATTTAAAACTCATAAAGGATTATGATGAAAACCTAAGACTTATTTTGTAGGCTTCCAGCTTGAAAGAAAAAATACCATTCTGTAAATAGGGAGGAATAGGTTTTCATTCTATAAAGGTTTTGGGGTATTGTTTCTTTGAAAACACATACAGTACCCTGAAAATGGGATCAGAGTGACCTCTGTAAACACAACCTGAATTAACCTGCATCAAAGTGATTTACCTGGATCAAAAGAATCAAACTGATCAATCCATTATACCAATGCATAGTGGCTCAACTATCCTAAAAGCACTTGCAGGACTGTCACAATGGAAAGGTGTCAGATCTTTCCCTGTTTTTGGAGAAAACTTTTCTCAACCCACTTCAGTATCAATCAGAACAGCTAGCAAGAAAAGAAGGCTTGGAAAACCACCACAAATACCATGAGAAATGTCAAACTACTTTCATTTATATGAAGAATCAGTTAAATAAGATTTTCTGACTAACACCATTATCTCGCTGTCACAAATTTCTCATTTTACATTGTAAGGTTTATTACAACTCGGTGCAGCAAAAGAAAATGGAAAAGTGTTGGTTTGAATGTTAAGGGAGACATGAAATTTATCCCAGTATGCATTTCTTTTACATACACAGTCATCATTGAGGGCTGTGAGAGCTCTGTAAGAAAAGATTGCCAGACTAGATTTTCACTTCAGTCAACACAGAAATTCTAGTAAGATACCAAAAAGTTAATGCATAGAAATTAAACTGGTTTTCATGTTTTCCGATGGCAAGTGGTGCAATGGATGGATGATGTTTGATGTGGGACTAATTTCAAAACTAGTGGTTGCTTTTAGCTTTTAAACTCATTCCTTATCAATTTTATATTCTTTCAGTCCTGTTTATTTCAGATTAATCATTCAATACATCAGCAGCTGTGCAATGCCAGGGAATCAATGCAATCTGTTCACTGGGATCATAAAGAACAGGGGGTTGATCATGGAAGCTTATTTTTCCACAATCACAACCATCCTTGGAATCAATTGCTAACTCAGGAAGCTCTACGTAACATCTCATCTGTTAATATATAATACTCCAAAAGCTGTTGACAGCTTTTTTGCTTGCATTCTATTTGCCTAGGAATCCACTGGCCCACACTAAATGACCAAAATGTGTAATAAGTCCTTGCACAAGAGCAGGAGGGTGTAGAGATCTACAGTTTCCCAAGTCTTCGCAATAGCTGAGGTTTTGAAAAGCTCCCAGAGGTACAAAGGAAACAGCTCAAACCATGAAGAAGAAACCAAACATTTATCCCTGCCAATTTGGAGGGGACAGAGGACCTGACCTCAAATGTAGGGGCAGGAACCGAGACACAATGACCAGGTGCTTAGAAGACTATGGCCAAAGAAAGCACCAGTATGTTCTGCCAACCTTGTGTGTACAGTTGTAGCAATCTTCAGTGCTTCAGAAGAAGGTAGAGAGGGAAATAAGGAGGGGTTAAAAAAAAAATGGGAAGAGGAAGAGGAAAGGGAATTTATTCCTGGATCCTACAGGTAAGCAGCAATTCTGAAGCATGGCATTAATACAGTAGAAGTGCAATGTAATGTAATGTAATGTAAACAGATACTCAAGTAGTCTGTTAAAAAAAGAGAGAGAGAGAGAGAGAGGAGGGGGAGAGGCACTATTCAAGTACTACTCAAAGAGAGTAAAGCCTGGAAGAGCACAGCCCATGGCTGGCATCTCAGTATTTCTTTTCCATCACTTAGACCAATTTGAAGAAAATCCCTGCAAAGAAGCTTTCATAAGATGGCATTTTTGTGATTCAGTATAGCACCAATATTCCTTTTGAGTTTTATAACTGTTCCTAGGACATTCTTGGCAATGAATTTAAACTTTTTGAAAGAGGTCGCATTTCACTGTAAATGGTTATCTGGTATTCACAACACAAAATAAGCATTTGAATATTTATTGTGAGCACATTGCATTTTCGGGAGAACACACAAAGATTCTTACCACAATTATCTTGTTCCAGCTTTAATATATTAGCTGTCACCTCTTTAATGGATCTTGTGAGAAAGGAAAGTTTCTTTCTTTAACTCTCTTTTCCCCCTGAACGCAATTACCACCTCATTCAGAGTTCTTTGTGTCCACCTAATCTCTCTGATTATGTCTCTGACACCACCACAATACTACATGACTGACATACCTGACAGCTGTGACTAGTGACAGAATACTCACAAAGCAAACCAGCTCTATGCAGGATGAGTATTACCTACCGCCAGCCTCACAGAACAAACATGGAAGGAAGGTAAAAAGGGGTGGGGGCATTGCTCCACTAGCCTAACCCCTACCGATTTTGCCTCCTTTTAGAGCCAAACAGCATTGACAAGCAGAGCCTCTTTGTACATACCTACCTAATGAACCAATTGTTGGATGAATACAAAAGAACACCCATTAGTATTTTAATTTTTAATTTATAGAGTAGAAAATGCATGTTTGGAGACCTGACTTACAAGCACGACTTGATGGATCATTTTGTCTCTCTCCAGCCCTTTTATGCTTCTCTGGGTCATAACTCCCAGCTGGTGCTCAACTGTCAGATTTAGGCAGGTGGCTATAGATGAGAGTCTGAGGAAAGCTATACCTGCAAATGTCATTCCCAGACAACAAGCTGCCACTGGAATCAAGGACAAGTTATTTCAGAATTCAGCATTTGGAGCCCTAGAGACAGAATTAGCAGTATTACAAATAATGGCTAATACAATAGCAGTCATGAATACACTAATCAGGCAAAATATTAGAGTGCTTTACACAATGTCTTATGCTTAACAATTCCATGTTTTTAAGTGGTATTTATACATTAAAAGCTTCATCCTGTCAGCACCGACTTTCTTGTTTTTCCCCCATTAAAAAAAAACCCTCCCACAATTACTGTTAATAAGTACATTGAGTAAAAATATTTTGTTCTGTTAATGCCAACTCAAATTTTCAAATGGGAAGTGAGAATCAATATTCTACTTAACCGGTAAATTTGGTAAGAAAATTGGTCTGATGCAAGTATTCCCACTGAAAAAAATTATTAACAGTCACCTTTTTAACTGAATATGAGGCATCACTGCAGGCAGGTGGCTTCTTCACACAAATATTTCATGTCCATCTGCCAGACTAAAAGACACATATCGTACATTTATGCTATACAATGAGAGAAGTAAGGCATAAATTCATGTTATATAGTTTTTTGGACAAACAGGACAGCCGTGACTAAAAGTCAGGATACTCAATTACAGCCGCAGGGACAACCATCTTATGTCAACTGCTCACTCTTTCACTGTTTCCCTTAGACACCAAAAGCACTCACAAAATTCTTTTTAACATTTTAACTTTTTATATGATCAAAATAATTTTCTAGACAGGCAGGCCTTGATATGCACCTTTCCTTGGTTTTCTGCACGCTAATTAGTTTCAGATGCCAGGGCAACAATCTCCAAAACACACTGGAGCACGTGTACGGAATGTATTATAACTCCATTTGTAGTCAACGATGTGAAAACTTTACAGAGCTGTTGAATAATTATGATTACTAATATCCCAATTAGGCTGAACAGGTAACAAAGACATCCGCCGTGTTAAGACGCTTAATGAATTTTTTAAAATAATTTATTTCTGAATTTTCTCTCTGACTAGTCTCAAAACCAACAAGTAAGATAATTAAAGAGACATCATTTGGGGTTTCTTTGGGTTTTTTTAAGTTTGCTGCTTGGGATGTTTTAGCCAATCTTGCCAGTCTGGGATTGTATCCAACAGCACAAGAAAACTGAAAAAAGTTTCAAAACTGACAATGATCAAAAGGAGAGAAGAATTATACCTAAAGCTAATTCTGATTATTTTATCAAAAGTATCATGGTGTAAACTCAATCAAACCTGCAGTCTTGGAAAAGTGGTCAGAATTGTTCTGGTTGTCAGTACCCCCAAAAGTTGTAGAGTCGGAGATCAGGGCTCCTTCAAAGTAAGCACTGGACAACGCAAAGCAAGATCGTCTTGATTTCCAAAAAGTTTACACATAAATAAAGCAACCATGGGGAAGGGAAGCAGTCTCGTTCTGTGGACTAGAAATGAAACCAGTTTGAAGTGTCTTCCTCAAGACTTGTGAAGTCCCACTGATGTCATTCCACAACTAAAAATACACTGTCTATGCTACAGCTCTTGCCCCTTCATTTGTGGGGAAAACCTTCATCCAGAAATGAGGAATCAGCTATCCATCAGATTTGGGCCTTCACTGAAGCACTCAGTTCCTCTGCCTCACAAAAAATCTGCAAGTTTGCATTGCACACATTAGAGCATAACTTTTCTGAGAGAAAATTTGCTTTATTCATTTATTACAAGGTCATGTCCTGAGATGGCAATTATTGACAATACATCCAATGATGGTTATGACTATACCAAAATAGCACTGGGATACTTAAACTGGGGGCAGGGTGAGGGAAAATCAGTCACAATTTCTCCTTCTGCAGATAGGTTAATTACACAGCATGACATCACGTAATACTAATACAAAATTTTGTTAAATATTTGTGAAACAAGAGCCCAAGGAGTAGAACAGCTAAAATATTAAAAGATTACCCATTCTTTTTACATTTTGATTAGTCTTATGAATACAAGTATAGCAATAAAATTCAAACAGCCAAAACAACTCCTGGACAAGTACTCCAGGGATATTCTCCAGCACAGAGTCTGGTCACGGAGATACCAGCCTCTAACTTCCATTCCATACTGCAAAGAAAGGCATTGTTATTAGGAGTGAAGCAAGTACAAAGGGCTGCAAATAGATGCTATAATATTTAGCATCACCTGCAAATCAGGATTCCCATGGATAACAAGGGCAGGTCATTTGCTGATACTTAGATCTTCTAAATGTGTTTCACCCAGATATATATATATATATATTTGCACATTTATGCACACAAGCACAGTTCACCAGAGTATTCACAGCAGCACATTCTGCAACCTTTTCCTCCCTTACCCCCAATCCAGGTGGCAACATGCATAACCATTCCTGCCAGTCCTCTTCTCATGAACCCAAGCAAAGCCCATAACAGAAGTGTGAACAGAGTCACAGCCAGCATGCCTGCCACAGGAACAGCACACAAAGACAAATCTGTATTTAGACCAAATAAACAATTATCCAAAATTGAGGGTTGTGTGTTACAATTCAAAGACACTACTTTACAAAGACTTAGGGGGAAATTCTCTGTGACAATACTGACAGCTGTTTCAACTCCTTAGGCACAGGCAGAAACAAGGCATCTTTAAAAGAGGCTTGTCTTATAAATACAGAAGGAACAGAGGCTAACCTACAATCAAAGTCATGAAGGTTCAGTTCTACAAGATAGAAACATAAACGTAAAACACTCTGGAATAAATTGAAATTACAATCAATCTTTAACAAAAATTTTGGATGTGTTTTAAGAGTTACTCCATCCTTCTGGAAACCAGTGTTATGAGGAGTCTCACCACAGGAGGGACTGTCATCTAACTGTGTGGATACAACTAAAACATTCCAATGAATAGTAAAAAGTACAAAATCACATTGCTCTTATTAACAGTGATCCTTCCTCCTCAGTGATCCAGTTTCCTTATTAACATAGTTATCTAAAGACAATTTCTACTGACAAACCAAGGTCTTTGAGAAAAAGGTGAAGGTTAATCATTCCCTCCAGAAACAGGTTCAGAAAAGACTTCCATCAGGTTGAGCACATAAGACTAAACTGCAGAGCTTATTAAAATGTTAGGTGTAAGTGGACAGTCAAGAACAGCTGATAGGCTAGTAAATGTATAATGAACATGATTTCCATAAACAACAAATTACAAGCCTTCTCTTCAATAAGTAAGACTTCAGCTACCTGAACACATAAGATGAAACAACTGAAGAGACTGTGTAGAACAGCTGGTGCTAATGACCTGAAGTCCACACTACCTGCATCTCACAAGGATTACTCTAGACTGGCAAGAACAACTTCAGAACTTTGACATTGACCCCCCCACGACATGCTTCTCTCTAAATTGCAGAGATATGGATTTGATGGGTGGACTGTTTGGTGGATGAGGAGTTGGTTGAACTGTCACATCCAGAGGGTTGTGGTCAATGGTTCAATGTCCCAGTGGACATCAGTGACAACTCATGTCCCTCAGAAGTCTGTACTGAGACTAGTGTTATATAATATCTTCATTAATGACAGGCAAAAGGATTGAGTGCACCCTCAGCAAGTTTGCAGAGGACACCAAGCTCATCAGGGTGGTTCACACACACCTGAAGGACAGGATGCCATCCAGAGGGACCTGGACAGTCTTGGGAAGTAGGCCTATGGGAATCTTAAGAAGTTTAATGAGGACAAGTGCAAGGTGCTGCACCTGGGTCAGGTCAACGTCCAGTGTCAATACAGACTGGGAGATGAGCAGGTTGAGAGCAGCCCTGCTGAGAAGGACTGGGGGGTTCTGGTGGATGAGAGGCTGGACATGACCCAGCCATGTGTACTCACAGCCCAGAAAGCCAACCATGTCCTGGGCTACATCAAAAGCAGTGGGTCCTGCAGATCAAGGGAGATGGTTCTGCCCCTCTACTCGACCCTGGTGAGACCCCACCTGGAATACTGCATCCAGCTCTGGGGTTCTCAGCAAAGAAAGGACATGGACCTCTTGGAGCACATGCCCAGAGGAGGCCACTAGGATGATCAAAGGCCTAGAGCACCTCTCCTATGAAGACAGACACAAAGTATTGGGGTTGTTCAAGCTTGGAGAAGAGAAGGTTCTGAGAAGACCTCATTGCAGCCTTCCAGTTCCATAAGGGAGCCTACAGGAAAGATGGGGACGGTCTTCTTAGCAGAGCCTGTTATGATGGGACAAGGGGTAATGGCTTAGATTGGCAATAAGGCAATAAGCAAAACACTGGAACAGGTTGTCCACAGAGGTGGCAGATGTCCCATCTCTAAAAACATTTAAGGTCAGATTGGATGGGGCTCTGAGCAACCTGGTCTAGTTTAACATGTCCCTGCCCATGGCAGAGGGGTTGGACTAGATGACCTTTAAAGGTCTCTTCCAACTCAAACTGGTCTATGATCCTATGACACCGTAACAGTGGGAAAGGTGCCTCTGGAACTGTTGTTCAATGACTTCTACAATATAAGAACCAGAGTGTATTCGACAAAATTAGAAAGAAGCCGGTTTATCACGGAAAAAGTAAACTTTGTTCAGAGTACACAGTGAACTTTTAGGACTTGCTGTCACATGATATTGTGGAAACAAGATGTCAAAAGGGTTCAAAAATGTGAACAGGTAAATTTACAAACAGGCCAATAAATGGGGAAAAAAGGATAGGCAAAATCTTCCCCCCACTCCTAATCCCATGACTGCAGACGCTGAGGAAATGGAACTGAACCAGTAAGTAGCCAGGCTTGAGTTATCTCTCCAAGTAACATCTTTTTGCAACTGTTAGAGACAACCCTGGGTAAGATGCATCATTCTGGAAGGCAGAATGCAGTATTGCTCATGTTAAAATTTACACATTTCCACAATGTTCAGAGTTCTAAAACAATGCTTATGCCAGCCACTGAACTGCATAAAAAGTTAGGGGCTGATTGCCAGATCACTGATCTGGTCCCAGCATTACCAGACAGACATACGACATTAACAGCTCTGCACCTGTACTGCAATCCCTACTGCTGATCCCCAAAGCCCCCCAAAAAATTAGCATTGTCTGAGAGAGTAGGCACCTTGATCCCTTACCCACAGCGAAGAATCCTCTAACAAAAGACAGAAATCAGGTAGAATCAATTGCTAACCCATAGATTTTATTTCTTTATTTACAGTGCTTCAAATAGCTATTCCAAAGAAATGTAAAAATAGAAAACTTCCATTTTCATCAAAAGTGCAGAAACATAAATTATAAAACGATAACTTTAAAATATACAATGTTATTTCTTGATGTTTTTACTACAAAAACAGATTTGTAAAACAAGCACCATAATTTATCTTACAGAAGACTTTCCATCAAAGCAGCATCACAGGGCAAAACAAGTAGAGCATTATTATGGAAACGCAGTAGCAAAGCTTTGAATCTTATAAATGGTATGAAATGCTACAAATTCTTATGAACAGTTATGAAAATGTTCTGACTAATTTTTTGCTATAGCTTTACCACATAACCGAATATGAATTGGGGCATATTTGATCATCAGCACAATGAAGAGACCTTCAAAGTTTCCTGCTGCCTTTGGCTTGAACTGGACTGGCACATTGATGTAATGAAGGGATCTGTAAAAAGGCAATATTTGTTGTTAATAAACAAGTAAATACTACCAGATCAATAAATTCTTCTCTAATTTTGATTTTCACCAATAGAGTAAATTGGATGTGCACTGGGTCATCAAGTTTATTTTCATAGGTTTGATTATTCTTCCGAGAGACTGCAATTGTAAAGGTTATTCTTTCCTTCTGATTACATAAAGTACTACAATACTTCATTGCTGCTAGTTCACCTTAGTCAGTCTGGTCTTTGCAATAATATTGACAGTGCGTAAACTATACTTAGAACAAAATTGCTACATTTCTTCCCTTCAAAATCACATGACAAGTACACTAGAATTTCCAATTCTTTTCGAAACCTCACGTATTTGAAGCTACTAAAGTAATTTCCCATTACTTCTAATTGCCTCCACACTAGGAAATATTTTGCTTAATCACTGTAAATCAATGTACCCATCCTCAAACAGTGTTTTGGAGATTTTACACCATTTTAGGTTATGTCATTCCTCTTCTATGCAGATTACATAAAAACATACCCAATGTAATGGGTGGCTGTGTTAATTGCAGAAAGCCTAGAGTGAATGATCTAAAAATATAAGCTATACAAGCAACAAGCTAGAAATGAGTGGCAGCCTCTTGGATTCCATGGCATCCCATAGAAATATCCAGCACTAAGAGACAGTGTACATTAACAGGCACATATAAGGAAAAATTAACAGCATCACTGAGTAAAAATATTAAAAGATAGCTTTGTTTTTATGGCAGCTTCAGTTGTCTCCGCTTAAGTGCTTAATATTATTCAAAGTCTTCTGGAGTATGTTTATTTTTCCCTACTTTTTCTCATTTTATTCCTACCTTTCCAAATTCCTTTTCTCTACATTAATCCAAACTATCACAATCAGTCTGTGCTCTCACCCTTCTCCTACATTTGAAAATCATAATACTGGCCCTACATATAAGCCTCATTTGCTAGTATCTGAAGCTGCATATAATCAGGCCACCTGAGAACTTACAAAAATAATAGTAAATTCAGTAAAGCCAGGAGGCAGATATCACCATTATCATCTCCACAGCAATGTATGTCTGTATGCTTCCTTTGATATCCTAACACTTACGCAAAAAGAACAGTACAACCAAACTCATCTTGCACTATCAAAAACTTAACAGTAAGTTATGTATTGATTTTTTAAAGAGATGGCCACATCTGTCTGTCAAATACTAATTCCCAGCATATGACCTCGATGGTGCTGAGGCAGAGCACAGTTTCTTAGCGTAAGACAGCTATATTCGATTCTGTTTGACCTCTAAATTCAGGAGTCCATGTGGCTGGTGCTAAACACATTATCATTCTTTCCTAAAAGCAGACATTACATGGTCTGTCTTGCAGTAGTCAGTTGGCTTCTCACCACCAGGATAAGGCTCACCACACTTGCTTCCTAATCCAAAGGGAAAGATGCTGTTTTCATTTTCTTCAGATAATTAAATTGGAAGGTTCAGACTCCATCTACAACAGCACTTTGGGCCACTACATAGCATAAATGTTCTTCAAAATGAAGCAACCTGGAGAATTTTTCTCAAGTACAGTAGCCAAAAACTAGTCAAGAGGAATATTGCCAGGACAAGAAGAATTCTACAATTAACTCTTCTCCTAACAAACCCTGTTAGTTCACTTCAAACTTTCCACTGTGCCTGTAACTCAATTAGTCTCTACATGGTCTTTATGGGTTGTTGCATCAGTTTCAAGTGGCATTTGTGGTAAGTCAGGCATGTCTGAACCCTGCTTCACAGACAAACTCATACTCTAGCCCTCTAAACACAATACAGCACTAGGTAGGTTTGAAAGGAACACACTGGCTAAGCACTATCTAAGCCATAGTGACCAGATCTATCATCAGTGAAGAGTGGCTCCTGACACCCAGAATAGTGGCTACTGGAAACAAAATTAATTATTTTAATTAAGTTAAGAAAAAACCCTAACACACAGTTTTACCTCTTAGTAATATCTGACACATATACTACCCTGTAATCACCCTATTTCAGATGGCTTCTGAAGCCAATACAACAGAAACACCTTTGATTTCAAACCTTTTAGACAGGCACAATAACCTGGTAGTCCTTCCAGAAACAGAATTTAGCCAAAGGTTTTTAAAAGTCCAGTAGTTTTTTTGTTTCAACCATATATTGGTATCACTTAAGAGCTATCTCGTTAAAGGTAGTCTCTCTGCTGTAAACAAGCATTTCTACTTTGGCAACAAAGAGAACTCTTCTGAATACAAGTTCCACACAGAATTCCACAGCAGTGCTATGTATTGATACTTGTGATGACATAACCAATTGAAGAAGAACTGGCAAAGCCACTATACCAACTTCTGAAGGTCAGACCCTTGGTATTAAATACAAACTCACAATTTCATTATTCAGCTTTAAAATCTTGATTACACAGGATTGCTTTCAAATTTGGTCCTCAAAATTAAGAGCATGCAGCAGACCATGCTTACTACATGACACGTTTTTGGTAAAACACATATGGGTACTGGTACTTTCTACTTCTATACTCCTATATACAGACTTCTATTCCAAGCTCTCAAACAGTTTTCTAATTCAATTAGTTTTGAACATTACTTCATGAGATGTCCAAGTCCAGAAGGACCCAGTTTAGAAGGAAGCAGTTAACACTGGCTTTCTTGATATCCTCCTTGATGCTGTTCTCAAACAAAAGCCATTTAAAACACTTTTGACACTTTTTTAAAAGCATCTATCCAAGTATTTACAACCAGAGAAAAAACAGCCAAAGGTATGAGAAAAAAAAAAAGGTAGACTAACTTTTAAACTTGTTAAGTCTACTTTAGATAAATGCACTAGGAGTTGATAACCTCTTACAGAAAATAAACCAAATAGCTTTTACAGCATTCCTCAAGAATTTTTTTGAAATATCTAAGAGTCTTCCAGTGAAGTTACACTTTTCTCAAGGCTGACAAAATCAAGTCATCCTGTCCTTTGTCTGCAGCAGTTGTCTTATTTGGATAGATTTTATCCTGGTCACTACCTCCATAAAAAACCCTTCTGTCATATCATGGGAAGTATTTAATAAAATGATGACAGTTAAATAAAAACATGCCTAAGTGGAGTTACAACACATTGCACTGAAAAGTGGCCTGAAGAAAACCTTGCATACCTGTGTCTAACACCACCACAGCCCTGCCTTCATAATAAATGCTGAGTTTCACTGCCAGACACAAAATTAGACTAGGAGACAGTATCTAGCTCCATTTATGATTTTGCTCACAATTTCTGTTCTGCATACCCTCAGTTCCCCTGTGTTTAAAATGGGGACCTGTTTAAACACCGAGAAGATATGTGCTCTACTACTTCTAATGAAATAGTTGCATTTCTATCTTCCTGACAATCCCACTGTTGCAGATGAGCATGTGAGATGGGATACTTCTTGAAGAGATGACTAATACTACTGTCAAACACTTGTTGTAATGAACTCCAAAGATGACTGGGTTTATTTTCAGGGATTGTTATCACTGATTTGAAAAATCCCTTTTATGCAGGAAAAATGCTGAAATATTTGGTATGACCAGGCAATTCCACTGTCTGCTCAAACCTTGTATTTGCAGAGAATCTTTGATGCAGCTCTGCAGGTTTGTCAAATTAGAAGCATGATGAAGGCAATTTGCTTGGTCTGTTGTGCAGAAAGTATAAATGGAAGGAATGACTTGATTGTGCACAGCATGCCAAATGGTTACATGAAGCATTAGGCTTAACATTAAAAGCAGCAGCACTGTTAGAAACAATTTGCAGGCAAGAAATTGGCAGATGCAGAAATAACTGTGTGGGCTCATTCTGCTTCTAACTGAGATTAGAGAGTACAGCCTAGCAAAGGAAAAAAAAAGAAAAAAGAAAAAGAGGAAAAAAAGAAAAATCCCAACCAAAAAAACCTCACACAAACCCCCAAACCTTTAACTAAATAAACCCAAAACAAATCAAAAACAAGCAAACAAAAGAAACAACCAAACAAACCCAATCCTTTAACTAGACAGCCAGAATGTTGGATGCCTACACCTACATTTTAGCAGTGTACCTACAGAGATGGTATTTACCTCACTGAATTACTTGGTTAATTTTTTTTGTTAGCAGACAATGTTGGCATATGCATTACTCACCTTAGAGAGTATTTCGAGTGCTTGATGTAGAAAGGCTCGCTGGGACGTACAAAATTCAGCTGTAAATTGACACAAAAGTTTTGAAAGTGCACTATATTTAAGCCTAACATATCCAATTTATGACACACTTACGATAAATCAGGTCACTTACAAATACAGCTTTACACAGACCCAGGGTATAAAAACATAGAATGCGAACAGTGAAAAAAAAAAAATCTGATCTCAATATTTTAATGAAGTTAAAAAAATGAAATCACTAGATCAGAATAATAACAAACCTATGCAAACGACAACTGTTATTTTTCAGTTGTAAATATATTGCAAATACACTCAGTCAGAAAAAAAGAGAAAAATTACAGGAGAGCTAAATACTTCAAATCGAATATTGACTACTGAAACTAACAAACTAGGATTTGTACTATTGCAATCTTTGTCAAGAGGAAAAAAAACCCAATAGTGCAGCTGAACTGTTGAAAGGACTTAGGAGTATCTATTTAAGATAAAGTCTGTCAAACTTACCATGTGTGTTGCAAAGGAATTATTCCGCAAGTTGACTTTTAATGTGCTTGTTTCCCCAACTTTAGTTGGAGGAAAAATGTAGACGTTTTCTGGTGCATATATCCCTTGAGTTATCTCATTGTGTCTGATGTGAAAAAGGCATTTAAGATATTAATATTTCTCACTTATATGATCTGGTATATTGATTGCATCCTTCAAGATAACAGCTGTATTTTCTGACAGTAAATCAGGAAAAATGAAAATATCCAGAAGATATCATCAACCCTCTCACTAAGTTTTATAGGCAAGGCACTTTAGTTAGAAAGAATAATGAAAGAATCACTATGGCATAGAGGCATTTACTTACACACATTCAGAAACCGATTTTTCCTGCCATATGCATTACTAGAGAACTAGACTCTTCTCGGAGATGCTATGTTTAACCAAAACATTTTACTCCCTTGCCATATTCACATCATCCCATAGTCAAAGAACCGAAAATTATCTTAAGACCGAAGACATGCAATGCAGTAATCATCTCAGAAGCGACTTTATAGTTCTATAGTCTCCAAAAAGAAGAGCATGCAAAAAGTATGCACAAAATTCTACTGCCAATACCAGTTAATTTACCACAGCTTATCATAGCTAGTGAACTCAGAAATCCAAGTGAAAAGAAAAAGCATGGGAGATTGAACAGTACAAAGCCATTAAGAGGTTTGGCAAGTCTGGTTTTCGCAGCTGTTTAACACAGAATCATAGGACCATACAAGTCAGAAGACTGCCAGGTGGTCTCTAGTTCAATCTCTTGCTCCAGTCAGGGTCAGCTGTGAGGTCAGACCAGGCTGTCCAGTTAGAGCCCCAAAACCTTCAAGGACAGACACTGCACAGCCTCTCTGTGTAGCCTGTTCCACCACACAGCTGTCCCAATAGTAGAAAAAATTTCGGTTGTGGGCTTGGGTTCCAGCCCCCCACCCTTTTACCCAGTTGCAGACACACTTTCAAGTTGTGTCCATACATACCTTATTCTTACTGTCTCTGCTTCAGAGTAAACCCTCGTTGCTGGTATCACTGGAACCTTAGTTTTTTTAACAACACTTTTAGAATCTTTCACAATTGCAGCTTCATTTTCTCTTTCAGTACCCTACAAGCAAAAATAGAAAAGCCTGTAAGCTCTGCATTCAAAAATACTTAACTAATCAAGTAAGTAAGTAATCCAAGACTATTTATTATTGCAGGAACAGTAGAGTCTGGATCACTGAGACAGAAGCAATTATTTAGGAGGAATACTTCAACAGGCTTCTGTGCCTTACCAATACTTATTTGTTACAAGACAGCTCACAACAAACTAGCAGTGCAGGTGGAATCTCAAGGCAGCTGCTAGCAACCAAGCTTTTACTGAAATCCAAACCAAAAACTAATTTCTCTGCAGATATTCTGCCCATATGCCTCAAGAATAGCCAAACTGGCAAAACAACTACCCAAAGAAGGAAGGCACAAGTCGGCATTATAATTTGAATTCTCACAACAGCAAGAAGCTTTGTAGTAATTTTGCATTATGAACACTACACCCTTCTGAAAGAAAGCTTTCCCCAGGGAGACAGAATAGGATAATGCATTATATGGTTTGCCACTTAGAAACATTAAGCAAAAATATTTACCATCATCAGGATCCCCATTTAGTGTATTCTAACACAAGCAAACCAGGGAATACTTTGCCAAATAACCAATTTCAATTTTTCTGCATTGCTTAACGAATCTAGCCAGATACTGTTTGGAGTCCCTCGGGTCACAACATCTTAAACAAAGTTAAAGAACCAAAAGAACCTCCTACACTTATGGTTGTACAACATTATGTCAATTTTTGAAATGGTGCTGACGTTTTAGACAAGCAGTTGATTCCCTTACGCAGGGAAGATGAAAAAAATAGATTCATCTTCAATAGAACTGCTATGACAAACTTGTCTTTTAGACATTCATTTCTTCTATTGAAAGAGCTGCTAATCAGTCTGTCAGAAATAGCAGCAGCCAAAAAAAAAAAAAAATCTTAATTTTAAAGAATATTTTTCAGTTGCAAATAATCCACGAGCTCCAGTAGAACCCAATGCATACAGACAAGCCAGGATTGGTATATGTGTCCTGTTTTAAGAGCTTTTAATTTTCCACGCAGTGAAAAACGATGAGTCTCATGTCTCTGTATTGTTCAGATTCTAACTTATCAAAAGGCAAGTTCACTGCCTGAGAACATGGCACACTATGGAAAATGACCAGAAGTTACCCCAGTCTTTATAAGGCCATCTTGAAGCACTGCAAAGCTTCTTCATTGCCTGTACTGACTTCTCCTGTCTCAAATGAAAGCAGCATGTTAACACTCCAAATGGTTACAAGTGAGTGCTGCTCTTCCAAAGTCACCTTGGGAGCACAGAAACTTGTACAGCTTGAAATTTGGAACAATTTTGAAGATTTTTCCTTCCCTCACTTCTGGGATACCCAAAGATGATAAGCTTTGTGCTGCTGATAATAATAATCAAATCAGAACTCTTAGCAGCAAATTTTGTATTAAGCATGAAGACATTTATCTCAGTTTGCTGCAGAAAGAAATTAACAAATGGTATGCACTTAACACTTGCAGTATCTTCAAACAATAGCAGGGTTTTTTTATGAAGTCCTCAATTTCTTAAATGCTAAGGAGCAGTCAGAACTTGGATGCTGCCTCAGCCTTCTGGCAGGTGCTTGCTGGTTCACCCAGAAGGAAGCAATAACTAGACCAAAAATACCAGTCCAAGACTTCTGTGCACAATGCTAATACTCACTTCACTCAGTGATCTCGGAACATCCCCCAAGAGCAGCCTAACAAATGTTTCTCAGGAAAAGAACAAAAAGTTTGAATGGCCAGTATTGAGAGGTTGGGGCTTCAAAGCATGTGTAGAATCCCTTGTTTCTTTGTCTCTGGGACCAGTTTTGGGAGACATGATGATCTGAGCTCCTGACTAGTTTCCAGTGATAGAGATTACAAACACATGCACATCATAACCAAAGCCACAGCTAATTAGTTTTTCAGGAAAAAAATTTAAGTGGTCCATGCTACTGATTTGCCCAACTTAAACTTGTTCTTTTAATTTCTTCCCAAGCTCTTCCCAATTTCTCATTTCTTTGGAAGTGGTGCTATAAATAAATACCACTCAGTCACCCTGAACGACAGTCAGTCAGCCTTCCCACTTCATTCTATCAAAAGTCACATTAACCAGAGCTATAGCCTCCACCTTGGCAAAAACACCAGAATTCAAGTTCTTTTCAAAGTTGTGGTAACACTGTCTAAACTCTTGATCCCTAGGACACAACAGATTATAATTGACTTGTTTTCTTGACCAAACACTGCAACAACCTAAGTAAAGGTCCTGCGTCGCTCCCTCTTCCAAACAGATGTAATAGCTCCTTACCCAGTTAATAAATAAAGTACTTCCCTTCAAAGTCTTTTTGAAAATGATCGTGACATGCATTTCAAGTATTTTCTACAAAATCTTTCCCATGTGCAGAGATGCAGAAAGATCTAATTGTTAACAGTTTTGAAAAAAAATCAAGAGAAAATCTGACACAGTAGTTCAAAAACATTAATATCAAGTTATGCTGCTCAAAGATTTACACAACTCTGACAACTAGTCACGTTTTAAGAACAGGATTCTTTAAAACCCTAGATTTCTGTTAAAGAATTCATCTTCACTTCAACTAGCTTTAAACAGACAAGTGTCTTAGATGTTTTCATCATTTTCAGGAAAATTATCTTCAAAGAGTTTGATGAAAGCTGCATAAAAAAACCCTTAGAACTAAACATTATACAAGTGTCTTCTGCCAAAAATCGAAAGTTATTTAACCTAAGGTTTGGGTTTTTTTCTGCACAAGCACCTTTTCCAACACAATCAACTTGGAAAGAACCAGGATCCTACAAAATAAAAGGTAAGGTACCTCAGCAAGAAGGATAAGTAAGTATTTGTCTGAGTTTCCTAGAAAAATCAAGTCAAATCTTCTGGAGTGTATATAGCAGCCATGCAATACCGGATGTACAAAGCTCTTCACATTCAGTTCATTTAACTGATCGTTAAACTTTATTCTTCCTCATGGTAATACATCTCTGTCCTACGTAAACTCCTCTTGCATGGATGGTGAGGTAGGGATTAAATGTAAGGTAAGGAGGGAGAGCACAGAAAACCAGTTCTAACTCCCCAAACTCCTTCTTCTGAGTCTTACCATAAAGTTAGAGCTGAGGAACAAGAGGTGAGCAAAGGAGAGCTCAAATCCAACTGCTCCCGTGTACAAGTCTCAGACTGACTCCCACCTACATTGTTACTCTGATACAATACTGAAACAGCTTCCACCAGAGACACATGGGTATCTCCAAGATGGATATTTGAAAATTCCCAAATTGCTTTAAGTCACATATTATAGCAAAGGTCACTTATTTTACTATTTACTTACAAAAACAAAAATGTGTCTGATACAAACAAAACATCACCTACAGAACAATGCCCCAAGAAGGCAAATTAGTCTTTACTTTCTCTAAGTAAAATAAAGTTTTACATCTTAAATGGCAAAAGATTATGCACTATCACAGAAACAAAAGGAAAAAGGTATTTTTGTAACATAAACCCACCAAAAATACTAGCAGAGTGGGGTGTTATTTTTAGATTATACCAGTGTATATAAGAAAGAGTATTAGATAGCAAAATCAAGATACTAACAAAAATTTGTACTCAAGACAGCATCGATAGCTTTTATGTACTCACTTCTCCAGAAAGCTGAAATCTTATTTTGTATTTCCAGCTTGAGTTTTCAACAGGGTGACACTCAAGGTCCCAGAACTGGGAATAATCCCCTTTATCTCTAGGTAAAAAGGTTACAGTAACCTACAAGAACAAGAGAAAAAAATTGCAGATTATTGGAATAGTCTGTTCTTCTTCACAGTTTTACCTATACAAAGTTATAGCTCAGCCAGCACAGAATTTCCACACTACAGAACACACATACCACACACAGGTGATCTTGCAGAAAACAATACAACTAGCTAGTCCTTCTTTGCCCACAAAAGTTCTGATTAATCAGGTTGTGCAAGCAATTTTGAATAAAATTTCAGTTCAGCTAATTGATTTAAGCAAAGTCAGCAGATGCTTGCACAACTGCTTCTGAGTAGAATGGAGGAAAGTGGGACCAGGAGGGGAAGTATGCACAGCTTAAAAACAGTAGTATCTTCCTTCATCTGTCAACTAACATGTGAACAACTGTACTCTTCCAGCTCCAACTCTGTGAGCACACTGTGCTACAATTACTAGAAGGCTTGAAATTCAAACCAACTTGCAAACTATGAATTTGAACATCCTTAAAGGTCACCTATGTAACAAAGGTTTGTCTCCATGTAGTGCTGTACCACATTAATTCAAGAATAAGCTTGCATTGTGTTCAGAGTTGAGGTTGGGGGAAGAAAGAGAAGGGGAGCAGCAGATTCGAATAGATCACTAGAACTATATCTAATTAGCCAAATATTATATCCACTGCAAAAAAACACACAACAGCAAACCATACTAGTATTGTACCTTATCAGCTCCATCCAACAGCCTGACATGCCAATAATGTGAAATGTTATTCAAATAGAACTGAACTAGGATTGCTAAGGCAAATAATGTTGTTTAATTCAAATAATGGTTTGCAATAGTATGAAATAACTATGAAACTGGACAGCAGTAACTTTTTTATTCTTGCAAATAATTACAAATTGCATCTTCATAGAAATAACATCATAATGGTCCATAACAATTAAAAGATAGGTCCTCGTGAAGGTGCAGAGATAAAACTGAAGTAGCACTGTGGGTGAAGGTGAGGGAGGAAAGCCCCTTACAAACCCATTCAGTATGTCCCCGGATGTGCTTTATAATTTTGGTTATGAAACCCTCTACTGGCCAGGAGATAAAATTGTAAGTGAAATGCAAGCACAGCTCTTCTTGAAGAAGTATGACAAGACAGCTTCTAAGAAAGGGAAATCAGTTCTCAAATCAGTTTCATAAGAACTCAGTGTTATTTGCCATTTCCTTCTGAAATTTTACTAATTATTTTTAACAATTTTCAGTTCCAAAATAATTTACCTTTAAAAAAACCCCCACAAACACTAACACAAACACAGTACCACATTGAAATCAAACTACAGATTGCATGAATTCTTAGAATCAAATCAGCTGACACCATAACAGCTGAGGTAATACACCCCAGAACCCAATACTGAAAGGATAGTATTTTACCATTATCAGACAAAATTCCTCTCTCATGTAAGATCCTATTTTACAATTGATATATGCTAATATGCCTGAAATATTTATAAATGTCAGTTTACCTTATCCTCTCTATGAGCATCAAGAGTGCCAGAAATACGGGAACATCTGAAACTGGAGTACATAACCCTATAAACACAACCAGTACCATCCACATCCTGCAAAGAAAGTCATGAGTCAGATTCAGAAGGGAAAGGAAAAAAAACCCCAAAAAACAAAACCACACAATACACCCCCCCCACCACCTTTGCAAAGGACTGAGGAAAATACACCCAACCAAGCTGCTTTCAAGTGAACAAGTAATACTGATTCCCTAAAAGCAAATTAAGACTGAAACTACTACATCCATGCAGTCACTACAACTACTGACTTACAGTTCAGAGGTGGTGCACTGACTGATACATGACATATTCAGTCTCATGGGGTACTGCTAAGAGAGCTATATAACCATTTGTCATCATTTCACAACAGCCTATAATAGTTCTAGCCTAAAATCTAAATTACTATCACAGCATTTCAGACTATCAAAAAACAGGGAAGCATTTACAAATACCAATGGTACAGTCACAGTAACGGCATAGGCAACAGAGCTGTAATTAAAATATCCTTGACCTGACTCAAATTACCTATAGAGGTACCACATACAGCACAATTTCAGCAGCACAAGTCTCAAAACAGGGCAAGTGTAGCATTCTAAAGCCAAAAAGGGACAGCTATCTTTCATGTATGCTTGCTCACTTAATGCAGTCTGGATGATGATACTGTATGAGCACAAGCAAACTCTAAGCCAGTAAGTGAACCAGAAACTGTCCCACGGAACACTGACTGATTCACAGTCAGGGAGCAGATTAGAGATGAAGAGATTTCCCTGATAAACACAGAGGAAAAAAACCTCTGTAACTGAGGTCATGCTCAAGTGTATATTCTTTCTTGAGAGGACACAGGAGGAAAAAAAAAAAAAAAAAGGAAAAAACCCCAGGGGTTTGAATGGAACTCCCAATCCAAGCATTCACTCACTTTAACATAGGGTGGTGTAAAAGATGACAAATTCCACTTGACGTTTTCATCCCCTTGATTCACCATTTCCAGATAACTCACTAGAAGAGAAATATCAGACTAGTATATTAAACATCTTCGTTCAAGTAACTCTAGTGGAAAGAGTTTAAGCAGAAAATATGTTTCTAGATAAACAGAAGTTGAATGGAAACAGTTTTCATGGTAACAACTCCAAGAGTAAACTCAAACAAAGCACGCTGCCATAAAATTCTTGAAAGCTTTGTGTGTATACACAAGAAATTTGGAAGCCTTCTAGTGAAGAATCATACTGAAAATGGTTACAAGAAAAAGGTGAAACCTAAGTCTCACCCGTAACAACCCTCCAACAATAACAGATAGTCTTCTAAAGGGACCTGAAGCATATCAAAGAATGTTATGTGAATGCACTGCTGGTAAGCTAGTAGTTTGCTTTTTATAAACTCAGAACATGACAAATAGCAGAGAGAAAACCACCACCAAAATAACCCATAACACACCCAACTCTGTCCCAAGATATTATTGGACCATTCAGAGAAAAAAATACCCACAGTATTCCAGTTTGGGACCAAATAAAGTTGCATCAAGTAAAATCAGTTCTCAATCTAGTATGGATGTGTTACTCAGTATACACAGAAATATATTCTCTCTCTCTCCACATATATATATACACACACATACAGAGACACACACATGTATATCAAAGCTCAATAAAAAGCTTATGCTTGAATTGCAGAAAGGAAATTAACTATTGACATTATCAGAAAAAACTCAACTTTGACACTTTCAATAAACATATTGCACATCTTGAAATGTGCCTCTTGCCAAGAAATAACAGGACAAGATCATCTCAGTCTAGTGCAGCACTTCAAGAAGTTTAACTGCACACACACACATACA
>NW_008692849.1:0-42435 GCF_000695815.1 Acanthisitta chloris | reverse complement strand
ACCGAGCCGCGGGACGGGCCGGGCGGAGGGAGACCCCGCACGAGGGAACGGCACCGCGCGTGGAGTACCGAGAACAATTAGAAAATAAACTAAACGAAGAGGAGGGTGTGGGCGTCACACGGCGCGACCGGGCGAGGGACGGAAGGGAAGGCACGTGGCGCTGAGGAGAGGGCTCGGGACACGTGGTGGATTGCGAAGAGGGCAAGTATCTCCTCTACATTGTGGAGATCCTGCAGGAAAGAGAATTCACCTTGTTGAGGACCAGGATCACCTTCCATGTGGTCAGGAAGGGGATTTGGAAGCTACTATTGGTGTCCTGCGGTATCTCCTAGCGGTGAGGTTAGGGGTGGTGCGTGTGGGTGGTGCAGTGCAGGCCGCGGTCAGGTGTCAAAGATTTGTTTTTCAGGGTAAAAAGTGCACGTTTTCTTTGGGTTTTGTGCCTGTTTCTGTCCGGTTTTTATGCTACCAATTTACCTCTATTTTATGGTATCTGTCCATGATCTGTCTATGGTTTTGCTCTTTTCCATGTGGTGTAAATCTGTAGTGTTGGCCCCTGTGATGAACTGATTAATGTAGAGAATGTCACTATTTTTTTTTTTTTTAAGTCAGGCAGCATGAGTAGAAAGAAAGAGTTCTCCTTGTTGAATGAGAGGGATGAAAAACTTAAAAGAAAAATGAAATCCATGAGGTAAGTGAATTTTGAGCTAGTGGTTTTTATATTTTTAAGTTCTGATGGTATATAATTATCAGGAAATAGAATTATGAAAATGTAGAAAATGTGTTCTGCAGTGTTGCAAGTGAGTTCATTTTTATGTGTTATATATGTGATTAAAATGTGCAGTTGCTATAAGGTTTTAGCATTTGGAGTAGGTTCATGGAAAAAGACATTTTAAATGCAATTTGATATGTTGTTAAATACTGAGTTATTAGGTTACCAATACATCATATTGATCTGTATGTATTTTTTACAAATAAATAAATCACTGTTGGTCTTTTCAGTATATTTTAATTCAGTAACTAGAATGAACGTGATTCAAACTGATAATGTAACAATTTATTAGAGCTGGTTCTAGTTACCTGAAATACTGCATACCTAAAAGCTGTAGTACCACCTTTATGCAAGATGAATTCATTGTCATGGAGCTAAAAGTACTTATCCAGTTAAAAGAAGGCAACAGATTTGGTGTGGAGTGTGTTTCATTACCTGCACTTTCCTCATAATCTCTTTTGATAAAAGTGGGCAAGCTTAGTTCTGAGAGAGTTGAAAGTTAGGATTGGTGTCTAGTTGATACCCCTAATGGTCCTAAACCTTTCCATTCACTTCTGAAGGCACTCAGCTAAGCTACAACAAGAGGATTTTACAGAACCAAGTCAGAGAGACAGTGATTTGTGTCGTATGTCAAAAACTGTGAGTGTGGGAGGTAAGGCTTTTGGATCTTTTATTTCCAGGAGTTTTGTAGTGTGCAGTATTCCCTGTTGATTGGTGTTTTATGTGGTCTGTTAAGGACAGTAGATGGGCTGCCAGATTTAACAGTTTGTTCATTTACTACATTTCCAGTAATTAGCAAGACCAATCAATACCTTTTGTTTCCTCTCCTGGTGTTTGTCTTGACAAAGCTGTTGACAAGTTTGTTTTAAAAGAAACTTCATTTTTCTGGGATTTTCTGCTTGAATAGCTTTTTTCCAAGAGCTGCAAAATTGTATTGAGTACATAGTATTTATGAGTGCTTTATGAAACAGGTTTTTTTCCCTGTACTATAGGTACACATTTCAAATGTGCGTTTTTGTTTGCCTTTTTGCTTTCCTTTTCATGTGTTTATCCTGTCCTGAATGTAGCAGCAACATAACATAGCTAATGAGGCAAATAATACCCTAATCATTAAGTGCAAGATAATTTCTATAGCTATTTATCTGAACATCTATTCCTAGCTGTCAAATACTGTCATTAAAAATTCAGTGCTCAAATTCCCGTTGACTCAATGAATACTATCTGGAGGACTACCCCAGTGATAATGTATTCCTGTTGTCTCATGGATTAGGATGCCCTACACTTAACAGCATGTGCAGTTAAATGTTTTCTGTTACTGCTTTTACAGCATTTTGTGATGATGTGAAGGATGAAGACACTGATTTTTTCTGTTTCTCTTCAACAGAAGTAAGTTATCTAAAGCTTTCTGTTCTGTAGTCATTGTGGGGTCTGAAATAGTGATATTATGGGATCTTGTGCATTTTCACTAGAAGTGATTAAAGCATGCTCAGGACTCCTATGAGCTAAGGGCCTGTACTTCCTGACCACTTACTCCCCAGCAAGTGTTTACTAGCATTTCTTGTTATGTAGCATGGCTGTGTGGTGCACATCAGATGTCCAAAATCTGGTTTTAGGAAGCTTTATTGTTAAAATTCTCATTAGTGCCCCATGTTCCATGTGCCAGCTGTGTTCCATCCTCTTGTCTGCACATAATGTGCAAAAATGCAACTGATGCATATGTACATTTTCTGTCAGCTCCCACATAAAAGGACTTGTTTTCATAAAAATGATTTGACTTTGCCCAGTAGTGTATAAGTTGTGAATATGTTTTTTGTTTCTACATTTGTAAAAAATTGCCCTGTCTGTGGCTCTTCTGTGTTATGACATGGTGATGGCATTTCTTATACAGAGATCTGTACTTTGGACAAACATAAAGTGCCTATTTTGGTTTAAGTTATGCAAAACTAGAGTGTGTCCAGACTGTTTTTTCTCTTTAAGAAATTCAGATTTAGCATTTATTACAAAGCACAAATAAGTCAAATCTTTGGAATTTAAGCCCTGCAATTAAGCTTTATTGAAGAAGTAAGTTGTAGTCTGGTTCAGTAGTGCAATATGCTCCAGCTTTTGCATAACAGTGGGAAAAATAACCAAGTGCAAACAGGGAATCAGGATTTCTTTTACTAGGGAGACTTTTTATTTATCCTAAAGGTGTACTGATGACTACAGAACTACTGCTTCGAAGTTTTTTCCTTAGAACTCTCCTTGATCAATTCAATAGCAGTTGGCTTTGAAACTTGGTCTAATTGAATTGGGGGGTGGGGTGCTGAACGTGAAGTCAGATTTATATAAATTTTTGCCTGGGACTTGGCTGTAACCCTGTATTTGAACTTGCTTTCCTTTTTTCCTCTGAATATAGACCAAAACTTACTTTAAACTTGGGCTGTCTGGTGACAACTCAGAAAGACTTGCAAGGTAAACCTTTATTTAACCTTATTTCTGTGTTTAGATGCCAGACTGGGGTAGGACTTGACCAAGAAAGCATTTTGAGACATTTTTCTTGGGCTGATTTTCTTTTTAATGTGTTCTTTAAACCATAGTGTGCTCTCAGTATGAGTGTCTAGTACTGTGGGAACACATTCAGTACAAATAACATTTCATTGCAAGGCAAAAATAAACAATAAATTGGTTTTGCTTGAAAGTGTTTGAAACCGAAAGCTTTAAGCACTGTGGTAAATCACTGATAAGGGTTCAGAAGAAGAGATCTGCTGAAATGCCAGGATGTGGTAGGGAGTGTATCATTGAAGCACCTCCTTCCCCCCACTCCCTGCTGATTCCATTGCACCTGCTGCTTAGATAACCAGTCGCAGCCGTAAAGATGCCAGCAGTGTTCTGTGGTGTTGTCATATCTAAATTATATTCACTTGCTTATTAGTTGATGTGAACTTGAAGTTTAAAGTGGCTGGTTTTCCCCCCATGGTTATTGCTGTTATGGCTGAAGAAAAGTGGCAAAGTAAACTCCTGAACACTACTTAGAAGTGTTAAAAAGCAGATCATTCTTTATTGCAGGACACTGGGCAGGAGGATCATTCCTCTAGTCAGGCACACCTGCACAAAAGGTTTGGCACATTTTATGGCTAGGGTCATGACATATTCATTAGCCATTTCTTCCTAATGATACATAACACATTAGGCTATTTGCATGGCCACATCCTTATCGGAAGTCCCTATTTGGTGTTGGAGGGTTTTCTCAGAGTCCCCCCGTGGTTGTTGGTGTCTTGCACAGTGTCCATTGTTTGATCTCAGCCTTCTGGTCACACTCAGTTTATTGGTGGTCATTTCAAACATACTCTTTTAACTGCAGAGCTGGCTCCTAGTTTTACTTCCTTATCTGCCTTGATTTAGTACACTAATTTCCTATGTATCTTAAGTTGCTTCCCTAGTTTACTTTCTAAGGCCCCTGTGGTTCCCTTTGTCCAAACAAGGAGCCTTATGTTCCATTTGTTTAGACAATGAGCTTTATGTTCCTTTGATCACCGTGAGGATTAATGTTGATACAAACGAGAATCAGCCCAGATAATTCTTACTGGTATATTACTAAGAGACCTGTTCTGTAAGGAAGGTGTAGGAAACTTACCTTCTGAAATGGGCACATGTAACAAACATTACTAACTTTGCCCAAAGTGAAACAAACTCAAGATTTTGTCTGGCTGTTGGTCTCTGCAGCAGTGTTCTCCACATTCTCTTACAGTCAGTTAGAAGCAACAAACAGCACAGGAAGAACAATACAGTGCTTCCTTCCTGTCTGTAATAAGGCTGGTTTATGCAGACTGGTGTTGGGAGAGACTTGGCAGCTGGTGCAGAACGGCAAGTATGGAGGAATCATAGAATTTTAGGGGTTGAAATGGACCTTAAGAGATCATCTAGTCCCAAACCCTCCTGCCATGGGCAGGGACACATTCTACCAGACCAGGTTGCTCAAGGTCTCATCCAGCCTGGCTTTGAACACTGCCAGGGTTGGGGCATCCACTACCTCCCTAGACGACCTGTTCCAGTGTCTTACCACCCTCACAGTAAAAAACTTTTTTCTAATATCTAACCCAAATTTACTCTCTTTCAATATGAATCCATTACCCCTTGTCCTGTCACTGCTGCTCCTAACAGTCATACAACATGCAGCAATCATACAACAGAATTAGGAGTCTTCCTAACAGGTTGCCAGTAGATGGTTTTAATATCATTTGTTGTGTATTCTAAAGATTTTTACAACCTAATCAGTGTCTGATGGAATATCTGAAAATAAAATATTTGGGCATCAAATGAAAAATGAATCCTGGAATGTTACTAGTCGTGCATTTGCTCTCACTGAAGATAAGAATCACTACCAGCTACTAAGGTTTTGTTTAGCCTTGCCAAAATTGTCGCATGAAAAATAGTTCCTTTTAGAGAGTTCTAGTAGAAAGGAATTTTACTGAAAAGAGAGATTATCTGCTTCATAACACAGTGTGAATTCAACTGTTTCAAAAATTGGTGTTTGTATGTATTTAATGATAGATTTTTTCAAATACTCATGTGTGTAAAGTTTTCATAGGAAGTTTGATATTTTTTTAAAAAATGTGTAGGGTTTTTTCCTTAAAATATTCTGGTTTGCAGGCCCTTCAGTCACAGTACTGAAGAGAGAAACGTTCAGCACCCATTTCCTCCAGATGGTGGGCTATGGGATGAACCAGCTCTGACTCCATCAGCTGCCACGGTGTGTTAACATGGAATTTCCTTGTATTCTCACTTGTTGGTTTTGTATATGCATAGTTAATCCTGCACTTCTGAAAACACAGAACCCTGCAGCTGTAATTGTTGTGTGCTGTTATTCCCTCTTACCATAAAACTGATGTGCAGCTACAGTGTTAATAAAATACCTTGACAAAATGAGGGCACCTCAACCCCCCCAACAAGATTGTGGCTGAGGAGGGCCAGTTGTGATCAGCTGGCTGTGAAATTGAGCTTGTCTTAAAAGACTCCCCAGGATTCACAGTATTTGGGTTTGGTACTCCCTTCTTTGTTTTTCACTTTGAGACAGCTGCAAGGCTTATGACCAGATCCTTAAAGAAGTAGCTCGGAGCAACAGAGTTGTTGGACTAAAGAATCTCTCTTTAAACATTTTATTAGATTTTCTAACCTGATCTTTCTGAATGAGGTTTGTGAAGTTTTAGGGCAGGTGAACTAATATTGTGGATATTTTTTAATGACAGAGTAGGCTGTGAAGGGATGGTACATCCAGTACCAGTTCTGTTTTCTTCTATGTAGATTGTCCTGTTCACTGACCTTGAAAGAATCGTAACTTGCAAATGTTGAAAACCTTGGTTTCTTAAGTAGCTTTGTCCTAGTGCCTGTTAAAAGTTTGGAAATGGTTTTCTTGCATCAGCATAACACTGGAAGCTTACTACATTTTTTGCTTGTTTTCCCCAATCATATTCCTAAATATTTTACTTTTTTTCTAGGCTGCAGTATTCCCATTCCTCAGTCTTCCACATTTCCTTTCCTCTGTATTACTGACTTTATTTTGATTTTCCTTCATGTACTCTTTTCATTTGGTTTTCATGTGTGCAAATAAATTGCATGTATTTAGAAAACAAATTTGCAGTCTGTTTCAGGAATACTACAGTGTAAATGTTCTCGGTGTAATTCAGGTGAGCAAAGTATTTTGGGCCAGTTTGCTGCTATAGAGCTGCTCAGAGCCTTGCTGAGAGCCTTACACAGATCCTCAGTCATGCATATCAAATATTAAATTCCTCTTTCAAAATGGCAAATGGTTGTAGCTCATCTTGTCTTACGCAAGCAACTTTATATTCATTGGCAAATCTTTCCCCAGCAGAACGACACTGGGGAAGATCTTGATGAAGCTTTGTGCATAGCTCTTTATAATCTTGGCCACTTCCATGGTGCAGACAAGGTGGGTGAAAATAAGTTAAATAAATGATCAAATATGAAATCCTGTCCTTGTTTGAAGCTCTTCGTTATGAACAGGCTATTTGGTTTGATGCCTCTTTTGTCTTTCAACTGTTTATGCTCTTCTGTGAATGTACAGCCTTTAAACTCCAGGCTATAGCCTGCAGAGGTAGTCTGTAAAGGAGCACACCAGCATGTAGATAATTTAAAATTATGAGGTCAGTCCATATATTTAGCATAACTATAGGTAAGACAGTCTTCAAGTATTAAGTTTGTGTTTCTGTGGATCGGGGTAAAATCCAGCATTTGTTTTTGCTCTAGAAACTGTGCTAACTTTATAGTTCTAATGTGCCTCTCTAAAGGTAGAAAAGAAATTATGTGGGCAACAGAACTAAAAAACTTAACAGACAGAATATACAAAAGCACGTAAATCCAGTAATACATTTTTGTGCACAATGTAAAACAGAGGAAGGATCCGAAAGTATTGTATAATGCTGTTAATAGGTTTTATTGAGTAACTTTTGAATTTCTCCAATTATAACTGATGAAATTTTGAGTTGAAATTATGAGTCATCAGCATGCTCTGGCAGCCAGGAGGGCCAGCTGTGTCCTGGGGTGCATCAGGCAAGGCATTGCCAGCTGGTCAAGGGAGGTGACTGTCCTGCTCTACTCTGCACTGCTGGAGCCTCACCTTGAATATTGTATGCAGTTTGGGGCACCACAATATAAGAAAGATATTAAGGTATTAGAGAGCATCCAAAGGAGGCAATGAAGATGGTGAAGGGCCTTGAGGGGAAGCCATAGGAGGAGGGGTTGAGGGCACGTGGTCTGTCCAGCCTGGAGAAGAGGACACTGAGGGTAAACCTCATCATTGTATACAACTTCATTGTGAAGGGAAGTAGAGGGTCAGGCACTGATCTCTTCTCTCTGGTGACCAGTGACAGAACCCAAGGAAATGGTCTGAAGCTGTGTCAGGGGAGGTTTAGGCTGGATGTTAGGAAGTGGTTCTTCACCCAGAGGGTGGGTAGACACCCTGAGGGTGGAACAGGCTCCCCAGGGCAGTGGTCACAGCTCCAAGCCAGACAGAGTTTGAGAGGTGTTTAGACAATGCTCTCAGGCACATGGTGTGATTCCCGGGGATGTCCTGTGCAGGGCCAGGAGTTGGACTAGATGATCTTCAAGGGTCCCTTCCAACTCTGATTATTCTGTGATTCTGTAATTATTTTATTTCAGCTTGAGCTCTTCCTAAATGTGCTATAAAAAACCCTTGCAGTTCTGTCTTTGCCATTGATTTACTTTATGTGTATTCTAAGATACACAGGCAGAGAAGTATTTAATGATTCAAAAGCTTAGTTCTAGTGAGCAATGCATGAAGTGTCTTTAAAGCCTGCTCTCCATTCCCTTTCTGACTTGTTTTGTTGCAGTGGCCAGTCTGTCTACTAAAAAAAAAGCTATGTTGAATTCCTAATTCATATACTAATAGCATCTTTTAAAAACCTACCATTTCAGCAGCTCTGATATAATAACTCATGTTCACAACTGTGGTCTTGCAACAGCTTTTCAACAAAGACTGAGAATTTCCAATGCAGTCTTGCATTACCAAATCTTTTAATTTTTATTTTGCACAGTCTCTTCATTGAAGGTAACTATAGTGACAAAACTGATGCTTAGCCAAAGGAAGAATGTTTTTCTTTTCCTTTACTCTCACTGTGAGTTTTAAAGACAAAGGTAGAACTCTCAGCTGTTAGTTATCTGTGTGTGGTGCTGTGTTTGACTGGCAAGTAAGAAATTGTGGAATTTATTAAAAATAAATAAGCAGAATAATGAAACAATAATGAATATGGAAATAATAAATGCTTATTTATTCCCACTGAACAAAATAGGTGCTGGAATACTTGGAATTGAAAGTGAAGCGCGAAAGAGACAAAGTTACAGAAACTGCAGAGAGAACATTTCAGGAACTTATTAATCTCTTGTTAAGGTAATAATCTAGTTTTCTAGTATGGCACAGGTGAGTTACTCTTATTAAGAAGCTGCTTCTAATTCAGGTAAAGGAATTTTAAACAAAATTTTGGTCTTTCTGGTAGCATTATTTCATAATACCTGTCCTTCATTTTTGTGTGATATTTTTGCCCTTTCATAGTGGCATCTTGAAGCTGGTTTGCATGGTTGGAAAACATCAGCTTATGCAGCTTCTGGTCTTAAAAAATAAGGAAAAATAGCCATAATGTTTATTTTCTGAAAAAGCTCCATTTTGAGGAGTTTTTTTATACTGTCATTAATGGAATAACGTTTTTTTAATCGGCTTTCTGCAAATTTTGGAGCTGATAGAAGCCCAAGGAGATTTTATTTCTTAATTTTCAAAAGTATTTGTATTTTCAGATTTAAGGGAGAGAGGAGTGTCAAAGCTTAGGTGTCCAGAAGAGCTTCTGAGAAGGGGATCTGGTATCTTAACAGACTGAATTGTGAAATCCAACTGTTTAGTTTTCAGTTGGATGTCTGTGGAAATATCAGGAGGCTTAAATGGAAGAGTTCTTTTAACATTCCATGTTTCTCCTAACAAGGTGGCTTTTCAGTGTGGACTCTTAACTTTTGTGGTTCCTCCAATTACAAAATGCTTTTCCCATGCTTCTACTTAGCACTATTTAGGGAAGATGATCTTGTTGTGGGAGATGTATCTACTTTGTGCTGTGGTATGACTTGTAACTGTATGTTACAATTCAAGTTTGAATCTGTACAGCTGAGTGCTTATTAAGTTCTGAAAAGTCATGTTTTTAATACAGGAAAAAGAAATTGTTTGCAGAATTGGTGGAGAACATCAACAGCTACGGAGATAGTATTGTAAAAGCTAAGGAAGCCCTTGAAGAGAAGAAAAAGCGTTTGATTGGTGCTATTAGGACTGCAAAGGAAGTTAAATTTTCGCATTCCCCAAGAAACTCTTGTGATCTCACTCGGGTAGTTATATTCTTGCCTTGTGAAATAATTTTTTTAAGGAATATGTTCAAATTTGGATGGAAAGTTTCTGTGATCCCCATTTGCTGACTTCATTATGGGCGTTTGTGCAGTAATGTACTCTTACCCCACCTTTACACACAGAGAGTTTATATTTGTTCTTAGTCACAACTTGCACCCGGTGACTGATGTAAAACAAAAAGATGGTTCTTGCCTTGAAGAGCTTGCTGTCTGAAACAGCAGATGGAGGGGAGGACAGGAAAACTGACACAGTACCAATAAGTGAAAGGGTGGCGTTTTCATCACTTCAGAAGTCTTTCGAGCCTTTTTCCATTCCAAGGCTCTCCAACCTTCTCACTGAATTGCTCCAGAATTAATAGCCACATTCTCCTGATCCTCTTGGTCCCAGACCTTTACTTTTCATTTTTCCTCCCCATCATATCTACTGTTAATAGAAACCCACGTTACCTGCCATGCTGTGTCAGACCAAAGATTCATCCTGCGAACTCCTCTGTCTCTGACAACAGAGAGGAAAAGATGCTTGGAGAAAACATCTAAGAAACTGGGCATTTATTGAGTGTAGGTAGTTGAAGGTTAAGGATTTTATAATCACTAGGATACATTAGGGTTGTTACACTCAATCAGACTTGCTCGTTCTGTCATAAGCTTGTGTTACACTTCCCTGAATATCTTCATAAAGCTTGTGGCAGTGTGCATGGGTGTCCACATATGAGCATTATATGTATGTATTCATATATAGTGACAATAAGTTCCACATTTTGCTATTTAAAATGGGATATAAATATAAAATAGGTCCCTCTGTTCCTTCAAAATGTGCCACATAGTTATTTTGTTTGGAGCCTTTGTAGTCCTTGTGTTGAGAAAAAGAATGAAAATTTGGTCTCCTCGTTCTCTGTGTATTGTGGACTCATGTTCCTTGCATCCAGTTGTCACTTTCCATATCAAGAAACTTAGTCTTTCTCAACTGACCCAGAAAGAAGTCTAATTCCACCTTTTTTTTTCTGTCATTTGCCCCCGTTTTACTCGGTGTGGGTTTTGGGGATTTTTTGGGGAACTGACAGGCACCACTGTCCTCCCATAGGCCTGCTGCCTTACTTAGAAGTCACTTTCTCATTAGCTATTGAAACAGAAGGATAATCTCATTTCTACTTCTTTTTACATGCTAATATTACACAATCCCAATCATTAGGGTCTTAGCAAGGTAAGGAGACATATTTGAGAATTGGCTACCGGATAAACTCTTGAGGGTTTTTCCGTAAAATAAAGGTGTCATGCTCTGGCTTTGTTGTATTGTAGGTAATAGGTGTCTGTGTAATCTAATTTCTGTGTAATGGAAGCTAAGACTGTACTTCTTCATTTCAGGTTATTTATGATTTGAAGTTGTCAGTTGAAGCTGAGCTCTCAAGAGTGGACAATTTGAAGGAACAAATATTTTCAAGGTAAATGACTGAAGTGGGAGATATATTGGGAGGCAAATGGATGCACTGGTTACCTTAATTGCAAAAACTTGTTTGTATAACTGTTAAACATCAGAAATTGAGCTGCTTCACTTGCAGTACTAGTTTAGGTATATATAAATTTATTGTTAATATATAATAGGTTTCATCTGAGGCAAAAGAGGAAAACTCATACAATTTACTGCTATGTAGACAAATACATAGGCTTTTTAAAGTTTCTTGACAGACTTCTGCCACTTTGAAACTTCCTCTCCTTCCCTTATGAGTTGAAATAAATTGGGGAAATAATGGCTTAATTTTTTTAAAAATTAATTAGCTTCTGACCTTCAGGAAACATTTAAATGGGGTACTAATGTCTAAGAAGAAATCTGTGGGGGGCCAAGTTGCCCTCATTGGAAGTGGCACATGATTTCTATACCAGAAATGATTAAGACAGTATGTCATGGCTGTGGTGCACCTGAGCCTGTGCAGCTTGGTCATAAGGCTGGTGACAGTACTGTAATCCTAGGCCACATTCACAATCAGAGAAGGAGACACAGAGCAAAGATGGTGCTCGTTTGGAACATCCCACAGATCCCATTATATTTCAGGACATGGAACCACTCTGGGGAATAGGGTGGGAGTGTGCCATCAGATTCTGCCTGGCACAAAGAAATGAAGCTCAAAGTTGATTACTTGCATGCAAAATGTGAACAACTGTCATAGAATCATAGAATCATTTAGGTTGGAAGAAGACCGGAGTCCTACTGTTAACCTAACACTTCCAAGTCTACCTTTACCGTGTTCCTAAGCATAATGTCTTCATGTCTTTTTAAATGACAGAATCATAAAATGGTTTGGGTTGGAAGTGATCTTTAAAGGTCATGTTGTCCAACCCAGCCCCAGTGAGCAAAGAGATCCTCAACTCAGTCAGGTTGCTTAGAGCCCCATCCAACCTGACCTTGAACGTTTCCAGGGATGGGACATCTACCACCTCTCTGGGCAACTTGTTGTGTTTCACCACTCTTGAAAAAAATTTCTTCCTTACATCTTGTCTGAATCCACATTTTTTTAGTTTAAAACCATCGCCCCTCGTCCTTTCACAACAGGCCCTACCAGAAAATTTATCCCTGTCTTTCTGGAAGGCTGCTATAAGGTCTCCTTGGAGACTTCTCTTCTCCAGGCTGAACAGCCCCAACTCTCTCAGCCACATACCTCTAGGCATGGTGATTAAACCATTCCCTGGGCAAGTTGTTCCAACACTAGACAAAAACTAAGATGACTCCTGTCATGTTAGTTGAGTTCTTGTGTGAGAATATGGAGAAGCATCTTCTAGTAAACTTAGGCCTTACCTGCCAAGTCACTATTTTGAAGATAATGGCAGTGATAAATGAGAACTTTGGACAAGCCTATTTAAATGCACAATGGTAAACTCTCACAGCTTAAGAAAGCTAAAACATGACAATATCCAATCTTTCTACATTGGAAAACCTTTTTAATAACCTCAGTGGAACAGGGGGAAAAAAAGACCTGATAAAGGTTGAATATGATGGCCTCACATCCCTTGTACCACTCCAAAATAACACAAAAGGTGAAAAAAATCACAGCTAGGAGGTGCATAGAAGTTGAGGCACATTCTGAAGGGTAGAGATGTTCCTGAAGGGGCAGTGGGAGGGAAGCTCAGGTGGCTTTTCAATACTATATGCACTCCAGTTTTCATAAATTAATTAAAACTGGACAGCAAAGCTGAGGATTTGATTGAAATGATATTTACAGTACTCTTAGCCTAACTGTAGAAGTACTTAAAAGATTTTCTCAGTTTTCCTTGATAAAGAAAATAGTTTTTAGTGTAACAGCAAACAGAATCATACATTTTGGACTTCAGTTGTGGTTTTCTTCTTCAAGAAGAAAAGATAACTCCTTTTTCTCAGTGCAGAATAATTAATTGAACTAAAATGAGTATAGATCTGAAAACTGAGGGAGTACTCAAGTACTCTGTGTATGAGGGAGAGGGCAAATGGCAAGAGAGTTTAAAGTATGAATATAAAGATAAATGAGCAACCAAATCTGTTGTTTATAGGAGTGGAAGAAATAAACTGAAGTAGGTCATTAATCTCCTATTTTGCCCCTCTATGTATACTGTGCTGAAAAATACCTGAGGTCTCAAACTGTCAGAGTGATTTAGGTATTCATGTCACGTTCTATAATGTTTGTTCTCTTTTCTTGAGATTGTTCCCAAACACTTGCGAGAGTCCATCTTTGGTACAACATTTGGGCAAGATGAAATGGGGAACGACAGGGAAGTAAGTATTTCTTTTATGAAAGAGGGTAGGTATTTAGCTGTTCTTCTAATTGTGAAGTATTTATTGGAGATTAAAAAAACCAAAAATTTATATGATTATGGAATTCTAAGAGTATATTGAAACAAAGCAGCACTTCAGATGCTGATATTCAAGCCAGCACTGCAGTTAGTCCAGTTTGTGTTTCAGTGCTGATATTTTGGTTTCACTTGGGTTTCACTCTGGTATATTTCACTGTATCACTTAAATTATCCAGGGGTTTTTTTATGCTGTATGCTTTTCAACTTTGACTGACAAGTAATGATACAATCATAGAATCACTCAGGTTCAATAAGACTTTTAAAATGATCAATTCCAACTGTAGACCTAACACAGCCAAGGCAAACACTAAACCATGTCCCTAAGTGGCACATCTGCATGTTCATAGTACATGTAATAGAGATGTTTAATATTTCAGTATATGAAAGTTGCTTCATTTAAGTGTAAATAAATGTCTAAATTGGACGGCAAATACTGAAATTGATAGTATTTCCAGTTCACAGTCTAAATACTGATTGCATCAAATGCCAAAAGAAATTACTTAAGATTAGAAGGAAAAAAAAGACTTTGATTTTAAAAAATTACAATTGCTTTTAACTTATTAGTCCCCTTTTTTCCTTCTCTTGTGGTCTTTGACAAAACCTTGAGAAAAAGGAACGAAGTTGCTGTTAGGACTGTTGTAGTTAGCACTAATTATGTAAAAAAAAGGCTTATTGCATACTGTAATACCTGAAGATCCTACAGATTATGGTGAAGAGTATCTTAGTGCAAAAGCATCTGACCTACCTTTTGCTTTTAACTAGAACTATCTTATCACATGATTTACAGGTTTTTTTCAAATAATTAGTACCTGTGGTCTCTGGTCATCTAAGCAGGGGTAGCCCTTGTACTGAACTGTATTCAAGAATATGTGCATTTCTGTGCCAGTTCTTTCCAGGTTTCAGAAATCATGGTGATGGTTTTGTTGGCTTGGCGGTGAAAAACTTAACACAGTTTATTTCTAGCAGCTCCTATGAGGTGTTTTTTTAACATAGTGATGCATTCTTACTGAAACCTCTGGTTCGACTCATGTGCTTTTCTGGAAACAGTCTGGATTATGTTAATTTGTCTCCAAATAAAATTTTTCCCAAATGTAGTGAAGATAATGGACAAGGTCCTCTTGTCCATGATGACCCTAAAGAAACAGCTGATGTCATAATAGAAGAAATACTGGAAGATGACTCGGAAGGCAAGTTTTTGAATACTGACACTTTCAAGGTTCCATTGATGTTATTTTTGTGTCTCACGTTATATTGTGTGTTTGTAGTTATAGCTGGGTCATACGAATTCTTTAATGATGTCTGTATTTCAGTTCCTTTGAGCTAGCATTCTTTCTTTTTCATCCTCCTTCAACTTCTCCTAGTGAAAACTTTGTCACAGGCTCTTTCAAAGAGGGGTCATAAATTTCAGTATCTGTCTTGATTATTCTCTTTGACTCATGGTTATTTCTGTCCTCCTCGGAGTATGCTTTTGGAGAATGCTTTTCTGTCAGCTCCCTCAGCTTCCTGAATGTTCTCCCAGACCATTGTCTTCTGTTATCTGGCAATAACAGTTGGGTTCCTCAGCTTGTCAGGTTTTTCCTGGACTTTAGTAGTAAGAGTGTAGCTAACAGGTCCATGAAGTGATCTTTCCCCTCTGTTAGGCTCTTGGGAGACTGAATCTGGAGTACTGTGTTCAGTATTGGACCCTGTAGTACCCAAAAGTTGCTGTCATACTTGAGTTAGTCTGGCAGAGCCTACCCAGCTGGTGTCAGGGTAGGATTGAAGGCATTACAGACAAGCTGGAACTCAGAACTTCCAAACAGATAATGGGGGAATAGGTAGCTGTGTCCCACAATGTAATTAAGATGTTTAGCTGTGCTTAATAATGCTTGGTGAGGTTGAGGGAGCGAGGGTAGATGTGGTAAGTGAGAGTAGTTGTGATAGTATATAGCTGTGATCAAGGTGAAGTAAATTTCGGAGCTTGGGCACAACTCTCTAAAGTAGAATATTCCAGAACCTTGGTGGACTTCACAAAATACTCATCAAAGCAAAACTCCTTCGAACTGCAGTCTTACATGAGTTTTGCATGTCTTGAATCGAAGAATTTTAATTATAGTTTTCTAATCTTGGAATTAGCATGGGACTTGCCCATGTGCACATAGTCACTCTGTGGATGTGTTTCACTTGCGCCACGTAGGAGAATTTTTGCCTTTGCCACACCTTTACAATACCTATAATTTCTCTCCACTGTGTTTGCAGCTTTACTGCGTTGGTATAAAAACTAACCTAATTAGTAAACCTTTTTCTAAAACAATAAACAGAGTTTGCCATGGAATATTCTGCGCATAAACAGGGCAAGAAACTGTTCAAGGAGGAAACATCTCTTTGACACAAAGCTAGTTAGATGTTTTCCTGTCTGGTAAATGGTTTAATTTAAGCAGTGAGAGCAGACACATCAGTCATGCAGGTGGCACTGGATCTAGATGATTCTGTCCACCCTTTGTAGAAGGCTTAGTGGTGTAACATACTCTTGTAGGAATTGAATTGCTGGGCTTTTAAAACCCTCTGACCTTTGATGAGTAGCTTCAGAAAGACAAACCTGCCATTTGTATCCCCAGTGGATGGAGATACCTGCAGTACAAAGGATTTGGATGCTTAGTCACAAGTACTGTCTTACATAGGGTCATCTCTTGTCTAGGTTTAGGCTGTTCGTTGATCTTGGTGCAGTAACACTGAATAACTGTACAAAAGTGCTTAGCAAACCTGTTTTGAAAGGTAGGAGTCTTAATCTCTAACTTGCTTTCTAGAAGTTTCCTGTTTCTCTGTTAGAGGGAATACAAACTCTGAATTACCTACTTGAATTCTTGCTACCACCTTGTGAGTAGTGAGACAGCCTTTTGTTTTGCAGGGTGGCGTAAGGCAGGTAGTTGAAAAGTGTGTTTTAATCAGAAAGTAAAGGTGGTGCTAGATTGAAACAAGTGTGAGCCACTTGTCAGATTAAAATCTATTTGAGGTAATATTACCATGATTAGTGCAACATAAATGCAATTGTGTGTCTGATAATAGCTTTTGGAGGCACCTGGAGGGTGTTTGATAAATTCTTTGCCTTAATCAGGTTTAACAGAGTTGGTGTTTGTAAGCCATGTTGTAAATCCATGCCATTTCTATGTTCGGAGATACTCACAGAAGAAAGAAGCACTGGCTTTGGAGAAGAAACTGGAAAACTTTTGTTGTAACAGGGGTTCATATCTCCTGCCTTCAGATGTTTTGGAACTAGGTAAAAGATTTAATTTCCAAAGGTCTACATGGCTTAAAATACTACCTTGCAGTATGTTTTGCTTAGTATCATAGTCCTTTTTTTCTCTTCTCCCTCCACCACCCGTTTACATAGTAGAGCAGTCTTTGCATCTTCTGGAATCTACAGTTAAGTCTTTTGGAGAAACATTGTACACATTGTTTGGTGAAGTAGGCTTATATTAAATCATAGAAACAAAACCAGTAGAAGTAAAAGACGCTGCAGTTCTCAGCCTCAACAGACTGAGTGCTTAGGGTAACCAGCAGTTGAAACACCTGGTGATAAACTTACTGTTTTCCAGCATTAGGTGGTAATGGTTAACTGCACATTTTTTCAGTGTGCTGAAATGACAGTAATGGCTAGCCTAATTCTTTTATCACTTCAGTAAATCAGCTTTCTCTCATGCAAGCAACATTCCCTTCAAGCAGATGACATTTTTCAAGTTCACTGACTGGGTAGAAACCATTCTAGAAGTATAAATAAAAGGCAAGAATAATTTGCTAAATTACTGTTGATAATTTTACCCACTTCTAGAATGTGTTTAGAAAATTGATGAAAAGTATTTAATAACCTTATACATCAGTGCTTTTTTGCCACTTTACTAAGAAATCTAGCAAGTTTGCCAGAAATTACTTCTTAATACAAACAAAACAGCTCCTAGCCTTACAGACACTGTGTAAATGATCATGGGGAGAATTTCTTTTGGCTATCAAGACAAGGTTTGTAATGTCTTTGTTTTAGCAATACCACTTTTACTGCCTCTGTGGAAGATGGGAAAAATGGAACATTATGCAGAACTGTAATAATAGTTCCAGTGTGAAATACTTCAAAATACTGAATTTAGTCCTTTCTATTTGCTTCCATATAGGTGCTAGAATTTTTATTAAGAATAAGGAAACTGGAATGTGGTGCCGTGGAACTATCACTGAACTAATTCCCCTAGAGAGTAAAAATCCGAGGAAGCCTTGTGGTCCAATAAGATACAGAGTTTGTGATATTGTGCTGCTGAAAGTATTCCTGACTGATTTTGGAAGCTCCATGGTTTTGATTTTCTCAGGGTATGTTTACAGAGAGAGGTTTTTGTCTGCAGTTGTTGTCCTTGAGTGTTACTGAAGCAGATCTCTACTGAGAAACAAGTCCTTCCTCAACTTCACACAAACAGATAACCAGATACCCAAATGACACTAATATTCTCTGCGTACCTGTTTCCCACAGCAAAAGTGTCAGGGTATTTCAGTACACAAGTGTACAAGCCTTCATACACGGAAATATTTAACTTAGACTTGTGTTGTGAAAGAGGACACGTGAGTCCTCAGTGCTTAAAAAATGCATTTCATTGAGACTTTGTAGGTCTGTTTCATTGACATCACATTATGCCATTTACTGCAATAATGACCTTTATTTTAAGCCTGAGGTTGGGTTTGGGGATTTTTAGGTGTTGGGTTTGGTTGTTTTGCCTTTAAGGTAGTACTGCATTTATTCCTCTTGATATTAGATACAATCCGACCAAAAGGGCTGACCTTGCTGCTCTGCAGACTGTCAGAACAGAGGACATTTGCCTGTTTATAAGGAAGCCTGATAAGCTTATTGAGACAGAACTTGCAGCTGTTCCTCCTTTAGCAGTGCGATGTTCATTGAAGGATGTTGTTCCCAAAAATGCAGTAAGTACAAGCTGGGTTAAGTATTTCAGGAGATCTTTTTTCTTCACAAAATTTATATAAAAGAACTTAAATACATAACCTACAATGGTTTTGTGTCAGTATAAACAGGAGGAAACTCAAGAATACAGATTGTATTTTATTTTTTTTAATTCTCTCTTGTGAAATGATGTGTTGCATTGCTTTCATTGGAAAGGAAACAAACTCACAGCAATCTGTCTTGAAAAGCCTCTGGGTTTACAAATAACTTATTTCAGGCTTAAATCTCACTACTTTTACTCTATGCGTGTTCTTTTGTCAAATTTAAAAACAAACTACAAAACTGATACTCTTACTTCATGTCTATCTGGTAACGTCATGCAAGCAATAACTTTCCAAACTCATCCAAACAGAGAAGAAATGCCTTCAGAACTTTTAAGAGAATTCTTTCAGGGACTGTCCTGTATGACAAACCATTTTAAGTAACGTATTGAAAAGTCTTATTTGTTCTCTTTCAGTATAATAACAAATAAAGTACTGTCAGCCTTTATGCCATTACAAAAAAAAGGGAGTGTATATATATATCTATAGCTCTGGAACAATTTTCACAAGTGTGGGTAAAATGCCTTCCTTATATATGCTTGCTTTTTTTTTCACACCTAGAAAGCACAGGATTTGCAGTATCAAATGAGAAATGCATTCACTTGATCCCAGAGAAGTAAATTCAGGCTTGTTCAAGGCAGATAAAACGTCATGAGGATGTTGTGGAGAAGAGGAATGTGTAAATTCACCAAACTGTTGCACATTTATGTAAAGACACAAGAAGATGATAAGCTTTCGCAGGAGTTGGGAGAGCAGAAATATGAGTCATGAAATGAAACAGCATAAGACAGTTCTAGTTTATCTATGAAAACATTCAGAGGGAATGAAAACTTGAATCTTCAGAAGAAACATGGTGGAAGCTGCAGCCCTTTGATCTGACTCAGTTTTATACAGTTAAATACACTTATTAAACCATCATAGAAGAATTCTGTATAGTGCTGTTGTGGCTATGGACTAGACAGTATAAATGTGTTCAGTATTTCACCTGTTCACATGCCTCTGTGCTCTCTTCCTTCTATTTTATTAATGACTATTTGAATTCTTTTGTTTTAACGTTCTCTGACATCCTCAGTAACTTTTTCTTTCTTTCTACCACAGGATAAGCGCTGGGGAGAGGAAGCAAAGACAACATTGTTAGAAATGGTAAACAATAAAGTCTTTTCAATGATCGTATTCAGAGAAGTGGATGGTGTCCTCATTGTGGATTTGAGAAAACCTGCATTTAATGAAGTAAGCAGTAATATGCCAGCATCTCTCAAGGATGCATTAGTTTACTTAGGCTTGGCAAGGTGAGTGTTGTCCTTTAGTTTATGCTGTTATACCACAATTGATAAGAGAATAATGCCTACAAAGTGAAGTTTACCAAGCAAAGCTTTTTCAGTATTTCATATACACTGCTGCATCCCAAATAAAAGCTTTTTTTAGCAACCAGCTGCCATGTATCACTGTTGATATGCTACATTGTGGTGGGAGAAGCATCAGAGGTAATTGGCTGCACCAGCTGCAAGAAGGAAAGTTCAAGCTATACATATAAACATGAATCGAGTTATTTTTATAAGACCATTTTGTGGGTTTTATGGGGAGCTTGACATCTGACTATGAAAGGGTTCCTTCTCAGTTGATTTTGACTGAATTTATGCAAAACTTTGCTTCCCAGTCTGTCAGAAAACAATACCATCTTGCGCTACAGTCCACCTAATCTTCCACAAGAAGGAGAAGAAATCTTTGTTGTAGTTTGTCACATTAATAGTCCAAGTGATTTCTACCTCCAGTTGGTAAGTTTAGAAATAAGGTCTATGTAAATAAAACTCTGGCCAAACTTCTTAATGCTGAACTAAATAAGCTACATCTTCTGTTAAGTTCTGTTACTTGTTACCAGCGTTAAGATTCCTAAAATTAATAGAATTGGTTTGTTCCTACAGTGCTAGATTGATGTTAGATTAATTCTAGGAATTCTTAAGAGCCCCAGAAAGTTAATATTTTTGTCAGTTTCATTACATTGGTAATTCCTATGTGGGTATGTAGTGTTTACTGATTACAGTGGTGATTGAACAGGGCAGCATTTAACAGTTGTTGGACTCTTTGATTCACTTTATGTATTCATAACCACTTTTTAATTTTGGGTAGAGGACTAGAAAGTGCTAGAAAATAATTACCCCTTTAAAGAGCAAAACATGTCATTAAAAACATAACATCTGATGTGTATTTTGTATTTTGTGGGTTTTGTATTTTAGACAGAGAACCTGGAATCAACAGCTCTTTCAGAGAAAATTCAGGAGGTATATAAATGTGAGCATGGGAAAAACTTGGGAATTTTCTGCCCAGTTGAAGGCCAAGCCTGTATTGCAAAGCAAGAGGATGGGAATTGGTACAGAGCACAGATTATAGGTGAAGTATTGATTCTTTCTCTCTAGCATTGGATTGCAAAATCAGATCAGTCACACACTGAGTGTGAACAGTAGCAAACAGCCGTCACTTTTAACTAGGCATTCTAATATTACCAGGCAGGTTCATAAAGTCAGTAGTACTAATTCACATTCTTTTCCTATTAATGGACTGCTTTATACGCCGGGGGGATTTTTTAGATACCAAGAAGCGGTAGAGTTGGTTTTCTGGATATTATTGAAATTCTATGATACACTTATTTTAAATACTATTTCAGTTACTATTACAGTATGAATTACAGATTTGTCTATTGCAGCAAACCTGTGAGTGTATCTAGTGTTGGCTAATAATGCTCTGTGTTAATTCCGAAGGGAATGAAGGAGGGCTGTGCTTGTGCTGACCTCTATGTTGCCTGTGTGGGCAGTGCAGAATGTCTGTACACTTACATGTCTACTTGGCATGTATTTAGTGTGCCAGTGTCTCAGAAAGTGGTTAGGTAGAAGGGGAGTAAAATGCTCGTGCTGTCATTTCAGGAGCCTGGAAGAGAATACAGATTTTGAGTTGGGTTGTAAAAATGTGAAAAATTGATCTTGTATGATTCTGTTGTAGGTGTGGGTTTTGCTCTGAAATTCTGGTGCTTTAACCTGTATCAGATACTCATTTTTTTGCTTTAATAACTTGGATTGTTTTTCTTGAAGGGCTGCCAAGTTGTCGAGAAGTTATGGTAAAATATGTTGACTATGGCAATGTTGCTACCTTAACCCATGAAGATGTACGCAGAGTGAAGAAGGAGTTTCTGAGCTTTCCAGAAAAGGTAAATCAGTGTTTGCCTGGATTAAACACTCAAAATTAATAGAATCTGTGGGGGAAACAAGAAGGAGAGGGTCATTAACATTCTGAAATGAATAAAATAAATATAAGATGTTAGGCAACGTCCTTTTTGCCTGGGTTTATGATGTGACTTGCTTAATATGTTTGGGTACATGTTGAAAACTTTTTAAATTTTTTTATATTATTCAGTTTTAAATTCAATCTCATATTGCCTTGTGGTGAGGAGGTATATTTACACTGTGTATATACATGTGTGTTTGATTCACATACCTTCTTTATCTCCATAGTAGCTGGATAAGTTTTTACATTCCTTATTATATATTCTAATAATAGTCTTCTAAAATAATTTTTTTTGTTTAGAGCATTTTATGTTTGGTGTTTTCCTAACTTTAGGTGTTGTGGGAGTTTCCCCTTTTGACAAGGAGAAAAATTGAATGGGAAAGGAAATAGCAAAGTGCAACAGTATAAAAAAATGCACATAAATAGAAAATAATTTTTTTCTTCATCTATTCATTGGATAGTTTTGGTTACCAGCCATAATTATTCTAAACTTTGAAACTTCATATGTTGATGGGAGTTTTTAACTGGTTGTAGGCACCAGAAGTAATGATTGTAGGTGAATAAGGGTGTTGGGATTTCTCATGTGTGTTATCCCATTGTTCCAACTGATACCTTATTACTGATCATTAAATTTAAATCCTCTGAAAAGTCAGTTAAGAGTTTGTTAGCTCTTGAGGACTCCTCACTTTGAACATAAAAGGAGAATGGGCCAAAGAGTTACAGACAGATGTGTAGATGACTACTAGAGAATGGTCTAAAGAAACCTTAACCCATCAGTTACTCTCAAATGTCAGCATTCATATGCAGTGTATAGGTTATGGTGTAGCACTCTGGCAAGGTGTTTGTGCTTGAAATTTGTCTGAGAAATATCAAGCTTATGTGACTGTTAGTGTTAATGCAAGTCATACATCAGCAGGCTTGGATCTGCTTCTGTGTTGATGTGGTTTCAAATCTTTTCTATTTAAATAAAATAAGGATTTAAAATTCTTTGAAAGATGAATTAACTCAATATTGCAAAGTCAAACATTCAGAAGGTAAGAGTATCAGAAATGAGATTGCTTGTGCAGCTCTGTCCTGTTGCTTGTAAGTACTGATAAGTCTTCACACGTGCTCACTAGTGCATTGCCCCAAGTGTAAGTTGGTTGTGTAGGAGATTTGAATTAGAAGAGAAGTCACACTTTCTTCATCCCATTTATACAGTTTGCAGACATTCTAAATGGGCTTGGGTGGCTGGTGCAGAAATTTTGGCCAAGGCTGGAATAAGCACTGCATAATGTAGTGTTGATGTTATCGCCCAGAGCCCAGTCTTTTAGTGCTTATTTAACGTGTCAGTCAGACTTACTTTCATATTTCTGACTGCCTGTATCCTAAGAATATCTGCACAAAACATTATTATTGCTATTGCCTTTATTTCCTTTCTCTCCCTTTTCCCTCACCTGTGTTACTCTTTCATTTGGTGCAAGAAACAATAACATTGACAGTGAATTTAAAATTGAGCCATAGTGTAGCCACCAAAGTTTGCAATGAAGATGCTGAACAAAAATTCTTTTAATCAAAGTACTTAACCTCATCTGATTCCTTGCATGTCTCTTTTTTTCTTTTTTTTTATGTCTCCTGATTAATACCTCTCAAAACCTGACAGGAATTTTCTGACATAGTAGTGGTGTTCCTGTGTTCAGACCTTTAGATTTCTGCAATGTATATCATAGAATCTTAGAATTTAGGGGTTGGAATGGACCTTACAGATCATCTAGTCCCAACCCGCCCTGCCATGGGCAGGGACACCTCATCACTTGATCAGGTTGCTCAAGGCCTCATCCAACCTGGTCTTGAACTCCCCCAGCGTCAGGGCAGCCACCACATCCCTGGGCAACCTGTGCCAATGTCTCACCACCCTTAGAGTAAAAAACTTTTTTCTCACATGCAACCTAGGCTTTCTCTCCTTCAGTCTGAAACCACTACCCCTTGTCCTGTCATTGCCGTTTGAGTCCCTCTCTGGCTCCCCTGTAGCCCCTTCAGATATTGTAAAGTTGCTCTGAGGTTTCCACACAGTCTGCTCCAGACTGAACAGCCCCAGTTTCCTCAGCCTGTCTTCATAGGAGAGATGCTCCAGTCCTCTTACCAACTTTGTGGTCCTCCTCTGGAAACTATACTATATATACCATACTACATACAGTGTATATATACATTCATGTTAATATTCATGGGTTATTACACCAGAAACAAAATAGGATGAAGGCTTTCTTTATCACCTCTCTGCAGTAGTCTTTACTGGTCAATGCACCAGCTCTATGCCTAACCATAAAGGAAGGCAAAGAGAAGTAAGCTCATTCTGTTTCAAGGTGAGTGTGTCTGAATTTGATGTTCATACTCTCATGCTGGGAAGGGGGTGGTCATTTTAAGCTAAATCAAATAGTGGTAATGTGGACCCAGAAACCAAGGTTGTGCTGACTTGCATGAGCACAAAACAGTCTGTGATTTGGTTGTAATGAGATGCACTCGATGTGTATGTGATGGTAGATGCATAATTTTGAGTTGTTCTTCAGGCAATCAGGTGTAGGCTGGCTTACATAGAGCCTTTTAAAGGGGCGAGTGAGTGGAACAGAAAAGCCAAGGAAAGATTTGAAGAAATGACTGGAGATAAATTTATGCTGTGTTCAGTTATTGGTAAGTTATCAGCAGTGTGTTAATTTATATTTATGTACTATTCAGTTGACTCAAATGTAGAAACATGCACATTAATGCATAAAATAGTATTTATTTGAAATGTTTGTTCATACTCGCTAGAGGTAGCCTGGAGTGAGAATATCTAAATGTGAACTAATTGAAGGAGGCACAACAGATGCAACTTCTGCCAGAAGCTGTTTGTGTCTTCTTTTACAGACCACACCAGCATTAGATGATACAAGTGTTCTAGTTCATTAATTTGGGCTTGATTCCAAAAGTCCTAGCTATGCTTGACTTTTCCTGACTTCATTGGTGGCTGGGGGTGTGATTACGCCACTCTTAAACAAGAAGTTTGTTGAGATAACACATACATGCCTTCATAGGATTTTTTGCTGTACCATTTATTGTTCATATGCAGCTAGTTATTTTTCAGCCCATATGGAATGATGGTTTGGAATTCATCTAATAAATGGAATTACGTGTAGCAGCTGGTTTCTTTGTACAAAAGTATTTTATAACGATTGTTTTTTGGGTGAGTTTTATAGGTATGTGCAAAGCTAAGCCTCTGCATGTTGTTGGTGTTCAGGATCAATTATTTTATACATCAGATGTAATTTTACCAAATTCTCTCTTCTAGTGCTATTTGTCATGCCTCCAGAACCATAGATAGTCTTTATCCTGTCATTCATTGGCACTAATTGTGTTTATATTATTCCTTCACAGAAATTTTAGATAATAACATCTTATCTATTGAACTCTTTGACTCCTCTGCTGATAACAGAACAAATTTCAGTATTAACTACCAGCTGGTTGAAGAAGACTTAGCGTCCTACGTATCTGGGTAAATACACTCCTCCTAACACAAAGTATTTAGGAGTACTGAATTTGTGTATCAAAATTTCTGGTGTTAATGTCACTTCCAGTGGCTGGAATTTACCACCTTTGTGGTAATTTAATTTGCAAATCAAATTCATCAGCTGGTGTGAGTGTTTGATAGTTGAATTCTCAAACTAAATCTTGATTAAGTTGTAACTGATTCAAAAGTCGAAGATGAAATGTTTGCATCATACTGGCAGTGTCATAGTGCCAGATCTTCCCAAAGTGTTTCTTGTTAAGGTTCCTATTCCTTTGTGTTTAGAAAAGAAATCTATGTGTTTAACCTGTACATAAGAAGCAGTCTCTTTGGAAAGTCTGTTGCTAGAAAACACTCAGGTAACCAGCTATGAGAGGAGTAGGGCAGCAGGCTGAGGGAGGTGAGACTGATAAGGGTATAACACTACTGCTTTCTGTTTGTTGGCTTTTTACAAAAATAATCCATGGGCTGTATTAATGAAAATCTGTAATTACTCTTTCATTAATAATTTTGAGTAGGGATTAAAATGGAGAGATTGTTAAATAGGAGGTTTTTATTCCAAAAGGAAACTCCTGAATTTGCTTTTTTCAGGAGGAAGCATACAAGTGGGTTTTCACCTCTTAGCTCAGAAGTTCAACTAAATCTTAGTAACATCTTTCTTGTACTTGTTGCAGTCAAAATTTTTAGTAGGAATTTTGTAAAGTTAAGCAGCTTCATTTAACCTGAACAGCTGAGTTGTTTTGGTACTGTCACTAAGGTATTTTGTTGGGTTGCATCTATACTTAGATGCCTGCTTCTGGCCTTCAGTCAAGGGGCTGTCATACTTGCTGTGTGACACTGATAACTTGACTAATGGACTTTTTGGTCACTCCCCTTCTTTAGTTGGACTGGGGAGAAAATGAAAGAAATAGGAGCAAGAAAAGTCAGGGGTCAGAAGAAAGACAGAGAAACCACCAAGTACTATTTCATGCTAAACAGGTTTAATTTAACTTAGTTGTCCCTAATTAGCATATGTATTTAATGACCGATTCAGGCATTGGTGCACAAAAGACAGGCATTTATAGTACCTACCCTCCCCCTTTCCCAGGCTCGAGTTTACTCCAAGCCCCTCTCCTCCCACTCCTGCACGCAGGTTCCACTCAGTCAGTCCTTTCAGGCAGGCAGTGAGCAGTGCAGGGGGTTGGGGTCAGGACACGGCAGTTTATCCATGCTGGCTCCTACTTTATTTTTCTTTTCTTCCTGCGCTTTGGCATGGACCTGACACAGGCCTCTGTCCCTTCAGGAGTGTGCCTCTTGGCCCACAAATTGCCTTCCCTTCTTATGGTCTTGATGTTTCCTATATTTCTCTTCTGTTCCCTCTCCTGTCTCCCTGGTGTCCTCTGCCCTTCATTAGGTTGGAAATGGCGTCCCCTTCACTGAGGGGATCAGCCATGTCGTGTGGAGGGTGTGTTGCTGCCTCTTCTCTCAGAAGTCACCCCTGCAGCTCCTGTCCCCAGCAACCAACATTACACCACGTTTTTTAGTTGGAATGATGTTTCTTCTGGGGAGGAGGGGCAAAGGGAGGCTTGGGGGGGTTTGACTTGCTTTGTTTTTCAGTGCACATATATCTCTAGCTCTTCAGACCTCATTTGTCCCTTTCTCCCTGGATTTCCCATTTGTGAAGATGAATGTCTGCAAAAAGGGAAGGGTGGTGAATAGTTAAACCTACGTCAGGTCAATTAGAATGACACTTGCGATGTGATGACTATTCCATGTTCTAATGCTGTTGAGGGGTCCCCAAGCCAGCTCTGAACCAGTTTATACTGGTCTTATGACAATATTAGCAGGAGAGCACAGTGCTCTGTTAAACCTGACTTGCTGACAGGCAAACATCAATAACTTTACTCTTGCGTTGGGATAGGAAGTAGCCTATATACAGAATTCCAGAAAGAAACCTTGGAGTCTGAAGTCCATTCCAAAATGGTTTTTTTCTGATGGATCTGCAATTATAATGTCATACTGGAGTTACTGGAGCGGGAGTTGTAAGACATGTAACATGTATTTCACTTGGGAGAGCTCTCCATGGCAGATTGTCTCTGTCCAGTTCATAGTTCAGAGTAGTTGTTCACAGGTTAAGTGTGTGTATGAGCTGTGGTGTGCATTTCTTTCCCGCTTCTTAAAAGTTTGCTGTTTCACCCAGCAGTTTTTAAATGCCTGCATCAGGAAGGTTTGCATAAACTGTGTAGCCTATATGTAGTGGATGATTCAATACTTAAACACTAAGGTATCTTCTTTCTGATGGAACAGTTTGTTTTCTTACTGTGAAGGAAAAGACAGGTGGTTAGATCTCTGAAAAGAGAAAAGAATCTCTTCCTTGAGGCCCAGGAATGACCAGCAGTGTAACTCAGGCTTGCTATCTCCTTCAGACAGTCATGTTTACAAGAGACCAAGTGTTTTGCATTAAAGGATGTTTCTTCAGGCTGCAATCTGTTAAATCTCTAGTTGGCACAATTCATGCTGACTTGTACTAAGCTGGGCTGTGCCTCAAAATCCATACCAGCCAACTCTGGGTTGCTGTTGGGCTGTATTCTGTCCAGTTTTCATCGAAGTATTACCATGACTACTTCAGCACTACTTAGGAAAGTGTTAGCACCAGTTGTTTCATATTTGTATTCTGAAGGAACACTAGAAGGTAAAATGTTTCACTAAGGTTAATATTTTTTACTTCTGAAAAGAGTATTTACACATTGTGGAAGTTGAATGTTGGCAGCTTTTACTCAGAGGCAGCACTGCTTTCCAGAAGTAATGACATTAGTAATTTTACGTCTTTTAAGCCAGACACAAACATTGAGGTTCAGCTTTCTGCTGGCAGCCTATATTGCATAGTTCTGCCATCTGACAGAAAAATGTGCAAGGATACTTGCCGGTGGAGAACAAAAATCTTACTATCATGAGTGTTTCAGAAGTAGCATTTGTACATGTTTTTGTCTTTTGTTGGGATTTTTTTTCTGCTTTGCTAAGTTATTACTCACTTTTCTTCATGTTGAATGATTCCTGGCTTGTTGAAGTAGGATTACTGATTTTTTTTTCACTTTGCTTAAAATGTGTTTTAACTTCACATTCTAATTATTTTGTGCTCTTTACACCAAAAGGAACAATGAAGGTACTGCAGCAAGGCCCAGTGAAATATGGGATGATCCTCTAGAAGAAACCCCTAAAACCTTGGAAGTTTTAAATCCTACAGACGTGGAACCTGTGGATGAAGAAGATTCCAGATCACTTTTTAATAAAGAGCTACATGGGAGAATTAGTCACGTTGTGTCTCCTAGTAAAATTTTTGTACAATTGCTGTCATCAGAAAGTACACTGAAAAGGTAGTAAAATTCAAATACCTTTTCTTAAGATGTTCTTAGTACAAAGTAGTGAAGTGTGGCTAGAACAGACTGTGATTAGAGTTGCATTTGACACTGTGTATTGTTTGGAAGGCTGCTGGCTTATGTTGCTTTGTTGAGGAAAGTACAGGAACAAAAGGTTGGCACTGTGTTGTGGTTTATTAAATATTTCTGATTCCAATTTAAGTACATGATCTGACTCTTAAATCAGTTTGAATGTAGTTAGTTTTGGGGCCTGACGAATGCAACACTGTTCAGAAAGACTCAGTCCTTCTGTTCTTTGTTTTCTTCTTCCCATTCCTTCATTAGAAATGTTGACAAATAATACCAGTATCCTAAGTCGTAGAAATTATTGTTATTATTGTTGTTATTGTTATTATTAATTTATTTTTTCAGCATGATTCCAGTAAGCTGTTAGGAAGCTTGAAGAAAATTTCTAAATGTAGTGTATCAGCCTTAATTTGGTAGATATTAGGTAACATTTATGTAGTAGTGCATACTGTTTGAAGACAGTTACGTGACAGAAATATCATGGCTTAGTGCAAGTTGCTTATTTTCTTGCTTATCTTTTTACCTTCTTGGACGTAACTACCTGGAGTTCCATTTACTGAGACATTTTTGAATATTAGTTTGCAGGAGGAGATGGCTTCCATCTACAAAGAATCCCAGCCACCATCTGTGAAGTGGGAAAGTGATATGCACTGTGCTGTTCACATACATGATGTGGGACAGTGGCAAAGAGGTCAAATAAGCAGGATTGTCTCTGAAACAACAGCAGAGGTAAACCTCTATATCATAGCAGGGTTCATACTTTTATTTCTAAACTTGTAAGCATTTGTTGGTTAAAATAAGGTCAAGGCTTTGCTTCTTACTTCTGTGTTAGTATTTTCTCATACAATCTTTGCTTTTGTTGAGAGTTTAAGTTAGGTTGTACATTGCTGCAGATAAGATCAAAGCTCAGATGCCTTTAGCAGGGAATGTAGTGGGTGAGGAAGGCTCATGAGGTTGACTTTCTGTATATTTACACTGCACTTCGGAACATGGCACGGATTCCCAAGCTGTAATCTTAACAGTTTAGCTCAGGTTCCAGAAGCTGCATGAACTTGAGGGTCACAGCAATTCAAACTTAATGATTCTTGTTAAAAGATGGAGCCAGTTGAACTGAGTACACCACCACAGGAACACATGCAGTCATGCTGTTGCTTGAGCCCTAAACTGATAGCTATGCACTGTGATGTGTCGTTAGAGCATTTTCCACAGCGACCTCTCACAAAGTGCCATTTTAAATATGCATTTTGTTGCACTCATTTGAAAATAATAAGCATCAGGAAAAGCGTTTTGTGACTGGATATTTACTTGCCTCAAAAATAAGAGTGACTTTTGAATCATGCAGATAATCCAGGACTGATTCACTCCACCATCATCAGGTTATGCCCATAGGTCTTTTTAGCAGAAAGCAGAAGTGGGACTTTCTGTACTTCTGATTCCCATCATCTTCTTTGTGAGCCTGAGAGCCTTCAACCAACTATTTAACCACATCAGAATGAAAACCAAAGGGGTGAAGGGGAGCTATTTCTGCAAACTCTGTAGAGTTGTTTAACTTAACCCCCTTTGGGCACATTTGTATACTTTGTCTTCTTGCTGTGCTGTGGTGTGCATCTGTGTTGTGTGAAGTGCCTCAGTGCAAAGGCCATGCGTTGCATCCTGATAATATTTGAATTTATTTTTTTTTACTTCTTCAGGCATGCTTTGAATTATCAATCCTTAAAGATAAGAGAAGGTTTTTTTCTGTTTCATTGGGGTTTTTGCCTGTAACAGGTAATACTTTATGATTATGGAACTGAAAAAACAGTGGAGACCAGCTGTCTAAGAAAACTTGAGGAAAATTTGAAGATAATTTCAACATTAGCAATAGAATGTTCATTGACAGACATAAGGTAGCCTTTCCCTTATACTGAGTATCAGCATTAGAAACTAATAATGACATAACCTACTGTTTTCCTGTGCTAGCACTGATTATCTAAGATTTGGATGTGGTTTGGTTTTTGAATAAAGAAGAAATGGGGTAGTGGCTGTGATTTTTTTTTTATAAAGGGTTGGGGGTTTTCCTAAGGGTTATACTATGTACCAGTAAAGCAGAAAGTGTGCTATAGAAATAATAATATTTGTAGGATGAATCCTAAAATGCTGAACAATTTTACTGAATACTTTTTTTTTCCCTTGGCTCAGAATTTGAGATGAGTTAAATCTCATGGAAACATACAGGTCTCTCTTTTATAGACTGTGGAAAAGAGAGAGAATCAGGATACTGTCCCATGCATTTGATTCTGTGCTGTCTGTACTATGAAGAGCAAATAGTCATGTTTGTAATACCCATTCCCTGAAGGAATATAAAAAGCCTGATTTGCAGACACCGCGTGGGCCTCCATTCTATTAAGACAGGTGTCATACTTCTAGAGCTCTGATCATCCTCCTATTTTTGAAGCTTTGGGGTTATATTTTGTAATTTTTCCTGTCATAAAGATCCAGAAATTAATAATCATGTCTTCTTACTGTTGACTGTAATGGAGATTTGTCTTTTTTTTCCCCTGACAGTTCAGACAATTTAAAACAAAAATAAAATCCTTGATAAAGGAAAGGGTTTGTGGTTATACTCAGGAGATGCCAACTTATCTTGTGCTAGAGACTATCATTTGTTCTATGTTAGACCAACAGGTGGAACCACACAGTGGACAGCAACAGTGTGTGAATTCTTAGCCTGTTACCTAACTGGAGCACAAGTGAAAATAATCGTACAGGTTTGTCATCAAACCCAGCAGTATTTGTAAAATTTCTGTCAGCCTGTCTGTTAATTCGGGTTTTTTTCTGAATATGTTACCTTTCAAAAAGTACTGAGTGGAACTTGCTTAGGCAGTTGTTTGCTGTAAGGAAAAAGGTGCTTTTTCATCTTTCTGCTTTACTTTTGTCATTCACTGGAGTATTAGAGCAGTTTAGCTACCCAGTGTGGAAAGAACAGAGTCTTAATTATATTTAGTTACTGAAGAATAATATCTGTATCTTTGGAATCACTGGATGCTGACAAACTTTGTGGATAGATAAGCAACATGCTCAGGTTCATGATGAAAATTATTTCAGCAGCTACTGTATTAGTTTTGAAGCCTCAGAGGCTGAAACAATTAATCCAGTGCTATATGAACATCATTAGTAATTGATTTCTCCCCTGGTAAAAAAACACAGGATCATATCAGTGTCTGTTGGCAGCTGCCAGTGAGATTTCACAGTGTGTATGGAAATAAAAGCAGCGATGAGTGAAGTTATTTATGAGTGGGTTTAAAGCTCCTGCTGGAGGAGAGCAAGTGTTTGACAGTTGATTCTAATAAACACGTAAGGGAAGAAGCACTGTTACTTTTTTTTTAATGTCATGTTTAGAACAGTTGGTGGAATGATGGGAACTTGCACAGGGATTAAATAAATTTTGTCTTTTTATGTGGGCATCAGTTGTTTGAGGATGCCTGATTTGCAGTCCATTCCAGTAAATGAAAACTATGTGTGTAGTTTAGAGGAAATGCATATAGTAATGTGTTGTCCATCTCTCTCATTTTTTTCCAGGAAAGTGATGTGGCTGATGTATTGCCTGTGAAAATTCTTTGTGAAGATAAAACAGGAAACATGATTGATACTTCCGAATACCTTATTGGACAGGGTTTGGCTCTTAGAAACAGAAGGTTTGGATTTTTTTCTTCTATATTCTTTCAGACTCTGATACTCACATTTGAATAAACTAATAAGTAAGCCAAAAATGTGTGTTGTCCTCTACAGCATATGTAGCAACAGGACTCCAGGGAGCTGATTTGAGTATAATATCATCATCCTTTGCACTTTTCAGTTCTCTAAGTTGGTAGATGTGATGTTTGATAGTGTTTTAACAAGAATTTGCCACCTTTGTGTGTTTGGTTTTTTACTTCTGTTCATTCTTGCACACTTCAAGTTCTTTGTCAGTTAATATACTGATACGATTTGATTGAATCTGCCAGAACGCGTGAAGCTGATGTGGCTCCCTCAGTCTCCAAGGAACAGCTTAAAGCACCTTTAGAGCAAGAGAACACACAGGTGGATACTTCGAATTCCAGAATTGCCTGTGCAAGAAACGGAGCTGTCCCAGAGGAAAACATCACTGTTTCAGAGAGTGAGCAAAAATCATCCAAGACAGACAAGTCACTGCTGCATTCAGGAATGGATGAAATATATACATCTCCCATTGTACCTGAAGCAAGAGTTTTTCCAGCTGTAGTGAGTTGCATTGGAAACGATGGAACTATTTATATAATACCAAAATCATCTGGTAAGTTTATGAAGGAGAAAATACATTTGTCTATGAGTCTGAGCACTTTGGCATATCAGAACATACGAGATGTGTGTCCTAGCATGCATGTTCTGTCTCAGAACCCTGGAATATTACTGTTGGGAGGAAATGTGTCCTTTGGCACGGGGGTCGGGGGGTGCCTGCCCGTGCCCCCCTGGCCCTGCAGCTTCCCGGCAGAGGAATCCCAAATGCCCAGGAGGTGGCGCCGTGTCCTTAAATCGGCTCTCCCTTCTTCCACCCTGCCAAGGAATCCAAAGACCCTTGGACGGGCTCGTTAGTTCTTTGCCTTTTTTTCTCTTATTGGGTACAGCAGCAAGTGCTTTATTTTATTATGGTGAGATTGTGGTACATTTTAGTAATCATGAAGATACAGTCCTAAAGATTCTTGGAAGTTAGCCTGGTTCTCAGATACTACGGAATTTTTTTTCCTTTAGTTTGAGCTCAGTACCCAATTTCCATGGGCTCTTTATTTGTATTGTGATGGATTCTGTCTCTCTTAATATTTCCTGTTTGTACTGTTCGAATGAGATTGATTTTCATCTGACAGATGCAGTGTCAGTCTTCAGTACCAGGATAATATATTGTGCTTTAGAGAAATATTTACCTATGAGAATGTTAACTTTTTGAACTTTCTTTGGCTCCACAAGTACATTTAACTACTAGATCATATCTTAAAACTTTGAAATTCAAAGTACAGTAACCTTACTTGCTCAATACTGTATCCTTCCAGCAGATGTAGACTGTACCCATAGCAGAAGAGGTTCTTCTGGACACCTGTTCTTGGTGTTTCATGGTGTCCTGCAACTGTCTCTGTGAGTCTGTAGTCTTGTACATGGAGAGACTTCTGTATTAGTGCTGCCAAGGTGTCAGTTAAAAAACTTACAGACCCTTCTCTGAGATTAGAATCCAGAATTGCTAACGGCTTCATGGTTTGAAGTGCAGTTTACTTTCTTTTTTATGTAGCGACTTGTTTGCATATACTTGACATTGAACATACATATTGTATCAGCGTTGGAAAATATTCTTTGGAGGAGCACATGTATTTTATGTTTGTACATGTCTTCATCTGAATCTGCTGCATTTTAGTGATTGAAACAATTTGCACTAAAGTGTGTCAGGCTATTTTGAGTTTATTTATTTTGTTTCTTCCCCTCTCCCAAGAAACTATGCTAAGCAAACTGATGACTGAAATCCAAAGCACCTTCAAAGGCCTTGGTCTTCTGATACCCTACTGGTGGAAAAAGGGAGAAGCTTGTGTTGTAAGAGGATCAGATAGCATGTGGTATCGAGGTAAAGTTGTAGAAGTCAGTGGTGGTACTCTCCAGGTAAGTTTGACTTACGGCATGTGTGTTGTGTGTGTGTGTGTGTGTGTGTATGAACATGTGCATATGTATTTTAAAAAAAAAAAAGACAAATAATCCAATCCTCTAAAATAAACTTTGGATTCCACAGTTTTTCATTCAGCTGACCTGACTATCCAGATGGTCATTCTGCTTAAAAGTGTCATTAGTGTCCTCATTTTCACATGAATTTGAAAGATGAATTCTGTCCACCCATTTCATTTGTCACAATATTTTCCGTAGCTTTCCTAGTAATGACAAATTTTCATAAGTAAAAAACTAGCCTTGGTCATCTGTAATTAATCCTTTTTTAGTTTTTTTTTTCTTCTTTTATTGTTACTGTTACCATGTGCAGAATGCTTTGAAAACACTTAGTTTTAGCATCCCTCCTGCCCTATCCCCACCCAAAAAGCAGCGGCTGTTTGAGTTGTTTCTGCTGCACAGTATGGAGTGATTCTTTCTCGTTAGCAATCAGTCTTAGCTAAGCTCTTGAGTCTGCTCATGATTTTTGAATGTAGATCTGCAACATGTGACACTATCCTAGATCGCACTATCTTTTTCCTTTCAGTGTTAAACAGCTCTGGGTTATTAACCAAAATGTAGGAATTTTTCGAGAGAAGTTTAGAAACTGAACTTCTAAGCTGACATACTGGTTTTTTAATCCTGTCTTTCATTTCCACTTTGTTACGTTTCCTACTTACCAGCACACCATTATGTTTCTTCCTCCAAGAAAGTGAATGCTGTAAATGAATGATTTCTCTTACTAAACTTACCTTAAAAAATGGGAATGGTTTCAGGCAAGCTTTGCATTTCAAATAGGTGCAGTACATAGACCATGGTTACATAGAGAGCATTCCTCAGTGTCATCTGTATCCAACTACACTGTATACTGCTATTCCTCCATTTTGCATCCCATGTCAGCTCTACAAGACGTTACCGGTGAGTAACAGCAAATTTGTGTGTTAGTAGGTAGTTGCTCAGATCAGTGGCCTGTTTAGTCATACAGAGGTTGAGAATAGTTTCTGGTATTTTTTCTTGACTGTGAGGATTCAGAGAAGAGCTGATGAGGATTGTTTCAGCAAAGCAGCCTTTTATCAGGAACTGACAGGTTGCTTTATGACAGGCCAAGAGGGAATGGCTGACAGAGGGCAGGTTTAGGTTTAATATTAGGAAGAAATTCTTCGCTGTGAGGGTGGTGAGACACTGGCACAGGTTGCCCGGAGAAGTTATGGATGCCCCAGCCCTGAAGTGTTCAAGGCCAGGTTGGATGCGGCTCTGAGCAACCTGGTCTAGTGAAAGGTGTCCCTGCCCTTGGCAGGAGAGTTGAAGTTGAACTTTACAGTCCTTTCCATCCCCAACCATTCTGTGGTTCTATGAAAGACAGGCTTAGAAACCTACGGGTTGGGAGGCAAACAGATACTGCAGGGAATAAAAGAAGTAGTTATAAAGTATTGTGTGTTTTGTTCTCTGTTACCTTTGGGTTATGCTTCAGATAATTGTGCACATGTACATTGTTAGGTACATGGTAAAGGTTAGACTTGGCAAGCAGCAGCTCTTTCTGAGCCACTTTAGGATCTCAGAACTGTGGGTTGGCATTGTCACATAAGTTTTAATGCACCAAATAGCAGATAATGTTTAAACAGTTGTAGACAAATCAAACTAATTCTGTGTGTTTTCAAATAAGTTTTCTAATGATAGTCATGTATTTTCATCTAAAGAACAGAAAGAGTACTACTTATCAGCATCTTAATGTGTGGGTTTCTTGCTTTTCACCAAATAGATTGGAAATTTTTGGCAGCAGGATGCAGTAGAATGCCTTCAAGAACTACTTACAAATGAAGAGGTTGAAATACATGTTCAGGTAGCTTAATTTATTCATGGATGTAGAAGGAGGCTTACTTTTTCTTTGTTTTTCCTTTTAGCTGCCGTTAATGATAAAAGGAGGAGTGTAGCAGTAAATGTGTATCTTAGACAAAACAAAAACCAAAACTAAACTTACTTCTTCTGTGACTTTACTTTTATCATAGTCTTCAGTCCTTAAATGTCTCCTTTAGAGGTGCTCGTATTTTTTCATCGTGTTTATATTCTGTGTTGTCATTCTGGCAAGTAACCTACCTACCAACAGCATACATTCTTCTGAGTTCTATTTTAAGTGATTAAATCTTGACACAATTAAGTATGGACATGCATAAATGTATATATTAACATTATAGGGAAACACATCCTCAGTATTGTCTGAAAACAGACAATTTCAGATAGTTTAATGAGAAGTTATGACAGAGGTTTGCTGAGTGAGCAAACATGGGGTAATATTTCAGTGTTGGAATGAGTAGTTGATGCTGCCATTCCAGAGACAGATATATTCCCGTTTGTGTCATAACTGATGTTCATAGCTATTCTTACTGGTCTTCTATCCTTGAGGATTGAGTATGGTGCTTATCAAGCATGACAGGTTTGAATTTCTTGGTCAGTGTTTCTGAAATCTCACTTACACTTTTACTGTTATAATCCTGTTTTGCCTTGTGTAAATAGGAATTACCTGATAACCCATGGGGGAAATTGTCCATTGACCTGTATTTTGGTGGAATGTCACTTTCATCCTTCCTGGCACACCAGAAGTACTGTGTTGCTGAAGATGGTCAGGGGACACAGAACCTGGTGAGATGTCTCTCTCTGTGTGTTTTGCTGTTGCTATTCTAACATTAAAAAGATTGCTCAGTTGCTTCTTGTGACCTTTGAGGATTTTTATATTGCTGTACAGTTTTGCGATGTTCACAGCAGTAAGACTAACTACAGAGATCTGTAGCATAACAGGTGTAGATAGGATGTGTTAATAAGATTGTATGGAATAGGGAATTGCCAAGAGTTTGTTCTCGGACTCTGTAAATGTAAAGGGATTTTTTGCATTTCTCTTTGACGTCCAATTAGGTTTTGCATTCCTCTAAAACCTAAAGTGATAGGAATAGGGTAACGTTTTTGCCACTTGAAGAGATTAGTTAATCATAGAAATATATCCAAAGATGGAGATACTCCAGAGTAAATTGAATCAAGTATTTCAGCATAAACTCAGTGATTTCTAAATTAATTACCTAGGTTCTTTATGCCAAGTGTCTGGGATATTTATCTGGTGTTCTTTAGGGAAGGATTGAAATTTTCACCTAACTTCATGGTTTTAAAAAAAAAAAAAAAGCTACTTAAGTAATTTCTGTGTTTCCCTTGAAATCCAAGGATCTGGTTTATTTAAATTGCTAAGGCTTTGTTACTGCGTTCTTCCCTTGATTCTGTTTAAGGCTGCCCATGTATTTTTCTTTCCAGTATACGTCTTTGCTTCAGAAGATAATTTTACAGTACAGAGTACACTGCTGGCCTAAGCCTTGGATTGTATGCCAGTAGGCTCGTGATGCAGGCAGAAAACTCTCTCAGTCTATACTGGAACTGAGTAACCATGAAAACCTCCTTGTAAATCGATCTCTTGTGCTGACTTTATGAAAATGCAATGACACATGATTAGCTTTCAGCAGAATAAATACTGGTTTTGAGACTGTGCAAAAATGAAAAACAAAAACGAAATTTGGGAAACAAAAATGAAGGTTGTAAGCAAGAAGCTTTCAGAAAGCCTGGAATGCTTTTCTCAAGAATATAGTATTAAGCTAGTCCATTCCAGGGATAAATGACTCAGAACAGTTTGTAAGAAAACTGATATCAGCTGTAGAGAAGAAAAGAAGCAAGGCATCCAGGACTCGAGCTGGTTCCAGGATCAGAACCTCAGGAACAGCAGAAGTGGAAAGCATGCAGCTCTGAGAATGTTCAGACATAATCAGCTCCTGGTTTAGCAGTAGAGGCTAAGCAGCCATTCTCACAAGCCAGCTGAAGTGTACTGTTATTATATAAGACACAGCGATTACATGTTATTTTATTCTCTAATTTTGTAACTTTATTTCATTGCTTCAGACCTGTGGTTTTGGGTGAGTAATACGATAAGGACTGTGTTCTGTTCTGTCAGTGGTATCATTCTGTCAGAGCCCACTGCACCTGTGTCTTGCTGCAGTGTGTTTCTGTCTCTGAGGTGCACTTCTGTTGAGCTGCACTGGCAAGTTTAGGAGCTGGTGTTTGTTATCATATGGCAGTCCTAGCTTAGCCATCAGCCAGAAAAATTCCTGGTAGGAAGTAGGATACTGGAGAATACACCAGAACCCTGAGCTTGGTGATCTTACAGCAGTGAATCTCATTCTAGGTGCAGGTGTGCATGTATGTGTGTATGTGTGTACACACGTCCATGCACTTCCATACTGACCTGTATATACAAGACTGTTAACACTGTGATGGGGTTTTGATATGGTTTTTTGGGAGATGGGGGTGGATTGGTTGGATGGTTTTGTGTGTTTGTCACTGTGAGTCACAACCAAGTAGCCCAGTGCTGCTTTTGCTCATGTTTTCAGGGATAGGAGAACTATGACCTTGCTTCATTTGACAGACAAGTTTTACTCTTCATTCTAAGCTCAGACTTAGCTATCAATAATTTCTAGGATTGCTTTTCCTACAACAGTTGACTTGAAACCATTTCTAACCATCTGAACCAAAATCAGTTAGAAATTCCTTGTGCAGACTATTATATTGAACTGCATTGCATATCGGCCCCTTGGCAGTGAGGTACTTGAAGTCTGCAGATTGTAAACTCATAATCTCAGTGAACAGTTGTTCAGACTTACATCCGAGTCTACTCTTGTAGATGGCATACTGAAAAGTGTTAATCAAGTAAGTGTGTTAAAACATACTTGAGAGAAATTGTAAGCTTTGTTATGCATCATATTAAAGTACAGGAGAGAACAGGAGCTGTGTCATGACCTATGATCCAGCTGAGCTGTGTGCTGTGCATCCTTAGAAAGGTGTTGTTTAATACACCAAGGTTTATTTTGTTGGGAACCAAATGAATTAATGACATATAGAAATCAAATTGTAAAATTCATGATTCTAGAAGAAGACACACTGGAGAATGCTGTGCTGCTGAGAAAATGTGTATCTGTCACCTTTTTGAAGGAGTGATAATTCTGGTGGCTTAGGAGTCAGTTTATTCTTTGCCTTGCTGTTAAGGAATACCTTGCTCTGGCAAACTGCAGTCACATCAGGCATGGCGTTCAGTGTAATTCGTGCCAATTAATTGTTGTGGTTTTAGTTTTTCTTTCTAATTTTTTTTCTTTAAAGGGAATTCTATATTTAATGCATTTTTTAATTAACAGCAATGTCAGCATGTCGGTTTGTTCAGATCGTTTCACAGATACGTTCTTCGTATTTTAAAACTGTTAATTAAATAGTTCTCCTATCTTTTATCTAAAGCTTAAAAAAAACCCTTAAAACTATTGGAATGAAAAGCTGATTAATACTTTTTTTTCATCAAGGACACACTGTTTACATTATTTGGTAACTCCTTTGATGCAGAAATCATACCAAAGCTGGTTTCCATTTTGTTACTAAATATGATGCTCAACTAAAGTCTGTCTTGGTCTAGGAGCTGTTTGAAGAAGACACTGCTCTTGTGCCTTCATATGTGTTGCCACTACTACCTGTTCCAGGAGATACCTTTTCTGTCAGAGTTACCCATCTGGTGTCCCCTAAGGAGGTATGTCTTGTAAACATCTCAGATATGTTGCAGTCCCATCAAGCTGGTGAAAAGGAAATGATGGCTAACAATTTCAGAGCACTAGAGGGGTTGCAAAATGGTACTGTGAGTTATTGATGCAAGTGGTTGTGCATGGCAACTGCCTGAATGAACTCTTAATTGAAATACCTTGTTGAGAAGGGGCAGAGTAATGCTAGTCATTTCTCTAAAAAAAATGAATTTTAAGAATTGCAATACTGCTGTCTGGTATTACCTTGTATAGTAAGAAAATAGGCCACTGGATTTTAATCTGGTAGAACAACAGCAATTTTTGTGTAAGCCAACACAACTTCCTGTAGTTCGAGTGATCAAATGTGATGTGCAGTGATCAAATGAAAGATTCTTGTTTGGACTGTGAATGATGAAATAGAGAAGAAGGGGGAGGAAGGATGGGAGCAAGAAATCTTTTAATAATCATTGATCACTGATGAAATTCAAAGTTTCTAAGTCATCTGCAAAAAATGTAACACGAGAGCCTTTTCTTCGAGTAGGTCTATATTTGCTGTGATCCTCCTGAGAACCCTGTGGAGCAGTGTGCCGCAGAGGGAGCTGCCAGCTGCAACTCAGAGAGCCTTGATGAAACCCTGAAGTGGTGCAACAAAATTGTGAAGTCTTTTCCTCTTCTAACAGACTTCAAAGAAGGTACCTTAGTGTGTTTCTGTTCCCTGCTGTTTCATGTGGGCGTCCCAAAAGCCTGAATTTCCTTTTGAAGAATAGGAATATTTCTATTTCTATGGATCTTTAAATAAAACTTTTGGAGAGTAAGGAGTAATACTATACTATAATCATATGATACACTCTAATAATATGTTTTTACTTTTCATTAAATTGAGGCTTTTGTGTCATTCTACTCCACTGGAAAATGATGGACAGTACTCAGAGTTCTGATGCCTGTTAAAGTTACAAACTGTGTTTAGATTGCATATGGCAGTAATAAAACCTTTCCTTTAAGGTTTCTGTCACTGAAGCTGTAACTGTGACAATCTACCTATATAAACATTCAAAAGACAAATGTTATGGTCAGAAGTCATGTTACCAAGGTTTAGAAGTTAGGAGAACCCAAAAGAGCATCACTTTAATTCTGGGTTTCTCCATTTAGGCAAAAGATGGGCTTTAATTCTCTTGTCCACAGCTGATGAGCTTAAATAACATAAAGTATGTGGGTCTAAAACTTCAGTGAAGAAAGCAGATATTGCTGGTACATGATTCTCCCAACTAGTAAAATTCTGGTCGAGTTTTTAGGCAGCATCTGCCTTGTGTCCTCCAGACTTCTCTTACACATCAGTCTGTTTACTGACTGAAATCTGCAGATGAGTCAAAGTTGAGAAGTTTAAGCATTAAAGTGTTTGGGTCCCTATCTTTGCAAAGCAGTTTTTGGTTATTTCTCATCATTGCCATGTGACACTTGACTTAAATTGCAAACTACTGATTGTGAATTGGAGTTCAGGGAGAACTGGAGGATGCATAGAACAACATCATATCATGAATTTGAGAAGGAAGAGGAAACTTGATCTCACTCACGAAGCAAAATGCATTTTCAAGTTCAGTTTGTACTGCACTGAGGATATTCTGGGATGTTTTGTGGTGTTGCCTTTTGTTTTCCTTTGTACAGAACTGCCCTGCCTTGCAGAATATGTGGATGGTATATGGTATAGAGCAAAGATGCTCTCCATTGCACAGCCTGACCCTCTTCTGATCCTGGTTCAGTTTGTTGACTATGGTAGTTACCAAGTTGCCCCAACAAGCAAGTAAGTATGTTAGAAAAAAATGCATGTAAAACGTGTGTGTATGTATGTATGTGTACACTTATATTATAAAACATGTAGTTATAAATAAATACATATTTTTGCATTTACTATTATTTATTTTGATGTAATTACATATGTATTGTTTCTCATAATTTAGCATTAGGTTTCAGTTGGAGAGAAAGTGGGTTGGCTGGTTAAATAATTTCTGTCCACAGGGTATGGGGTTGTACACCTGTTTCTCTGTCTCAGGTTGTTCTCAGAAGCCCATTATTATCATATCAGATTGCTCCATTATCTCTAGTTACTTAATCTGTGAGGAGGCTCAGGCGTATAATCTGCTTCTGCACCCAAGCAGCTTACTCAGTGCAAGGACTGAGCCCTCCAGGTGTACAGACAGATCCTCCAATCCTGTGTGACTGCAGCTTGAGAATAAGATAAGGGATAAGGGAGTGTCTGAGTGGGACACACACTGCTCTGCATGTGTGGAAAATTGAAGCTCAGGTCCCTGTTCTGCCTGGTGCTGAGCTGCTCTCAGAACTGCCCCTGTGCTGACATGCAGATGTCAGCTGAATGTCTCAAACACCCCAGGCTTTTTTAGGGTTCCCTAAGCTTGTCTGAATTTCCCATATGTATGTGTGTGTATGCATATGTGTGTGTGTGTACATATA
>NW_008692848.1:35269-73071 GCF_000695815.1 Acanthisitta chloris | reverse complement strand
ATCATTCTAGCACCTGTGGACAGAACCCACAGAACTGAGTTTTAACCCAACTAGCTTGGGAGCCAGTAACAGTAAAACCAGGACAAATTTCCCCATTTAAAAGCCATTCTGTGGTGAAATGTGACTTTACATACCAATACTAACTGCACCAGCTTCTCTAGTACTCCCACAGTGCCCCTAGCAAAACCAGTGCTTTATCTCCATTTTCAAAGTGGAGTGGATAAGACCTAGAGCATGCAAAGGGAAAAGCTTTCAACGTTAAATTGCCACATCGATTTAGTCTGCATGAACCTGACTGGAAATCTGTATCACCTTGTTCTTAAAGAAAATCCCTTATCACTATCATAGTTGTACAGATCTGCCATTGTTACCCCTCCAACTTATCAGAGGCCCATTAACCCCAACCACCACTAAAATGAAAAGCCTATACCTCAAACATTGACACATAACACTGAGATTCTGTGGTGGTATTGTTGTTATTATTTAGCTTTCTATCTAGCCTTTAAAAGTAGCTGCTTGCATTCTGGTAATTGTGAAGGATTTGGAAGAGATAACAGTATTCTTAGTGTCCAGATTATATAAGCCAATACTCAGAAAAACTTCTCCCTTTCATTTAATTTTGCCTTACATTTCCTTTTTGCTTCACTCTGCATTTTGACACCTTTAGAGACATAGTATTTCAATTCCAGGTCTGAAATAGCTAGAAACACTTGTGTGTGTGTGTGTGTGTGTGTGTGCAGCTGTGTGATGCCTTCATTCTCTTTATCTTAAATTCCCTTTATGTGCTTCTGGTTTGCACAAGATGTTTCAGAAATTGCTGTTGTCAAAACCCACGCTCTCTCTCCTCTGGGCCTGCTATTACCACAGGGAATCTTATGAGCTGAAACTTTGTCCCCAGCTATTAAATAATTCTTCTTTCTTTGGTTCAACAATTTTATTCTGTAAGAGTCGCTTAACCACACTGAAGTCTTTATAATACAGGCCTGAATGGATGGATTTTTCCCCTCTTTTTTTGGGGGGGAGGAACAGGCAGCATCGGCTTTTCAAAGTTAAACAAAGGATCATCTCCTGTGACTGGGAGTGATAATTATGCCATTAGCAGTCGTTTATCCCATGCTTATCCAATACCTAAGAGTCTCCAAACTTCAAGTTCCAGTTCCCTTGTACTCTTCTGTTTTATTGCCTAAATGCGGAGGAAAAATGCAGATCAGGATGCAGCTTAAATGAATTGTTTGAAGCTCCACTTGGCCTCACTTGTGTGAAGACACTGAGTCCCTCTACCTCACCTCCTGAAAGGAGTAGGCAGGCAAAACATCTAAGGATCCTTTCATTAGGGACCTGTCTTCAGGTAGTCTGTTGGCCAGCAAATTGGAAAACATATATCTACTCACCCACTTAGTTTCTCTCTTGGTATTTTGTACTACCTCACATCACTATATCTTTTGAAGATTTCTTATTTCAAGTAGAGCCAGCACTTGGAGACTGCTTGTCTAGTTCTACCACCACTGAGCAAGTTTTCGGTCCTCAAAGGTACTTAAGATTAGTGTCTATACATACACACACACGTGTGTATATATATGTATGCGTGTATGCGTCTGTGTACATATATAGATGTATGAAAATGTCTATAAGCAAATAAACTGAGGCATTACTTATTTTGAAGTTATACTTTCACACTGTTTAGGAACAGAGTTGATTTTTTTAAACTGCAATTCCTTCTTTTTCACAGGTCTAGACTACTGTAGATTTATGTACCGTACATCTACGAGTACTTCAGTTGCTTGGGTTTGTTCAGCTTTGCACACACCAGAGATGGCTTCCCAGTGTTTCCTGCCAGCTTCCTTTGCTCTTAAAAAATTGATTTGTGCAACTCTGGTTCTGCTCTTGTAGGTCACAACAAAAAGCCCAGTTAGTTTATTTACAGGAAAGGAATATACTTATTTCCTCACAGAATTAAGTACGTGAAAGCTCTGCTGGCTGCACATACCTATCTGGGCTCCTAACAGGTTTATCAGTTGCAGAGGAGTAGCCTACACCCTTCTTGAACCACTGACACACCAAGCATGGCCCTGCACAAATGGTTAAGCACTGGCCCAAGTCAACAGCTGAATCACATGGCCAGTCAGAAGACTGTGCTGGCAAAAAAAGGATGAGGAATTCAAATGTCTGGCCATGGAAGGAAATGAGCCAGCAGCAACTGCTAAAGCCAAAATCAATGGGCTGCTCAGGGATCCAGCAACACAGCTGGCATGAGCTAGACCTGCTCCACCATAAATTAATGGGTCCTCTGGGACCTTTGTCAGCTACTGTCTATGAATCACTCCAGGACCTCCCGCTCCCCTCCATAGACAGTCTGCATCTTCTGTGGCCTCTGATCACATGAAGATTTTGGTATGCAACTCAGGAAAAAGGAGAGTTAGGCTAACCCCACAATAACATCCAAATACCATACACGTCTTGCAGCATATGTATCTCTTTCACAATGGATGGAACAAGTGAAATCAGACACTTCTGTGTTTAGATTATTTCAAGCGAAAGCATTAGTTTTCTCTTGGGAGGATTTAGCTTTCTTCCATTTTCTAATATCAAGCACACAGTGATTGTGACAGCAATCTTTATCTGAATACTTTTAGCAGCTGTTTCCACAAGACAGTTTGGGAAATGGAAAAACATCTTTTAAATTGGTAGGTTATTTCAGCAATTTTTTGAGGGATCATCTTCAGCACATGACAGTGCTTCAGTGAACTTTACTGAAGATTGACATGAGACACAAAATATATGGAAATATTGATATTGGTTGTTATAAGTTTAAACTTAATTAGCACTGTGGGATTTTGGACATGACCATAAGAGCCTGAAAAATTAAAGGTATAAGAGAACACCAACTGCAGGTGCTTACTCTGTATCATTTTTTAGGAGAAACACATTACAAAGTCACTGCATACGGTACAAATGTACCGTTCACTGCCCAATTATGTGATTGATATTTTCTGGAGAGTAAGAAATAGTACTATGCATAAATTGATCATACCAGGCTTGTGAGATCTTACATGGATTGACAAATATTTCAAACTGCTGCCACTCCACTCCCACAGGCAGGGAGAGATTATCTGCTGTATTTATTTCTTTTAGTAGACTTCTATTTTTCCCAGGCTTGTATCAGACTGTCACTGCAATGTCTAGCCATTTTCCAGGGAAATTATGTGTGACCGTGCCATTTTTTTCAACCTCTGAACATTTTTGAGCTTTTCATAGTTTTACAACCAAAAGAGCATTTAGTCTAAGGGTGCTTGAAAGGACTAGCAAGGGAAAGCTAGGCTGAATAATCAGTTTCTTGCATAGAGCATTTAGTGTGGCACACATGTTGGTCATTCTTATTTTGTCTGGCAACAAGTTTCATAGTCTTAGTCCAGCTCTTGTGAGCATTTTGCTTCCTGTGGTTACAAGTCTTTACCTATGTTGTTGACAGCTTCATTTTATTAGAGAAGCAAAGCTGTAGCATGAGGTCATCTTGGTTCATCTGCTATCCCACAAAAAAGAAGGGATGGGAAGAGCTAGTGTACTACAGAAAGTATTGGTGTAGGTTAGAGCATATTTAGACACATAATGTGTGACAGACTATAATATATGAAAAACATATTTATCCATTTCCCAGAAGAAAAATTGTAATGCACTGACTTATAACTACAAATTAATATGCATCAAATTGGGTGATTATTCTTGCCAGTTTTATACAACACAAGAGGCAGCAAAATAAATTCTTTTTTTAAACTAAAAGTCACAGAATATATATACTAAATTGCATTTATCATCTTAATTCTAAGCCACTGTATCACATATCTTAAATCAACTTTCTTGGGCAATTCTTTATCTAAGATTCTTTATATCTTAATTTTGTTTGTACAAGACCTGCCTTGTACAGACACAGGATCATCCAAGTTTCCAACTAAAGCTCTTAGTCACCACAGCGATTGGAGAAATTACCATTATTGTTGCCACTATTATTGTTACTGGCAGCACAGAACAGTTTCCCACAAGCAGATACTCCTTCCCTGTGCTCATGAGCCTTTCTATGTTAAGTGAAATACAGATATGGAGCAAGACAAAGGTGCAAGGCACCAGAAAGCATATAAAAATGGTTAGCCTGAGACAAATTCCTAAACTCACAATATCAATGAGAGTGTTATGTGCAGTGGGCCAGGATTTCACCCTGTCAGTTACCCTAGCCATCTACAAGGCCTATTAGAACACAGTTCATGCCAACTTCCAACTCAACATCTACAGTTTAACAGAGTATTTCAAAGCACCATATCTGTGCAGCCATGTGTTAGGAGTTAAGGGAAGGCTGAGTCCATTCCCATGAATAGATTCACTGACTTCTCTTTCCCATTATCAGGGAATCATAGAATATCCTGAGTTGGAAGGGACCCACAAGGATCATTGAGTCCAACTCCGGGCTCTGCAAAGGCTGGAGATGGAGGTTGTATATGGGGAGGGATGTACATATCCCATGGCACTGAGCAGTTCCCAGAGGCCCAGCTGAGCTTCCCAAGTTCAAGCTGAGCAGCCAAAACGACTGTGGGTGAGACGAAGCCACACTATTCATAGCATGTACCAGGCTGCATGGTGCCCTCCCAGCTATCATTTCAATCAAAACAAACACTTACAAAATGAATAACTGCCTTGACTATTTAAACTGTTAACCTTTTTCTAACATTGCTGTTTATAATTAGATTTCACAGAAAGCCAGGCTGGTAGGTTTCTCTGAGCCTGACATTTTTATCACGTGAAATATGTTGGATCAGGTAATCAAAAGGCCTCAAGGTCAGGGAACATGACTGAATTACTGTTAGTAATTAAATGTGCGATAAATAACAGTATCTGCTGTAGCTAGAAAAGACCATGTAGGTAGCTTCGTGTTCTGTTTTATAAATCATATTAAAAAAAGTGTATGGGTTGTTTTATATTAAACATGGTGGTTATATGTGCCAAAGATTTATTAGTCCAGTCTGTCTTATGGTGAGTGGCTGCAGTCCAGATTCTTGTGGTAGAATAATAAAAATTTTTAAATGGCTGTAGAAGTTGATGGACCAAAATGGAGTTAGTTACCCCATTGGCTGCCTGTGATGTCATAGCCATGGCTGCAGCCACATATATGTTTACGAGAGGTTTATTCCCCTTAATTTCCATATATATGATAATAACAATCAGACATTCAAAAGTTACTGAGAAATCACTGAACTTCCCTGGTGACTGGAGTCTCTCAGCCCCATCCACTGCACCCTGAACCTGGGATCTGCAACAGCACCCCTGAACTTCTCTATCCCTCAAGGCTGATCATCCCTTGCCTATGTGCCTTGCTGCAAAGGACTGGTTGTATTTAGGGTTAGGGTTTGGGCAGGCTATGGAAGAACTTTCTGTTCCAAGCACTTAGCATGAGACCCTGCAAACACTTAAACACATATATAATTTCCCTTTTGCAAGTAGCCTCACTCACTTCAATGTCACCATTATGTGAACAAAGTTATAACCCTGCTTAAATGTTTTCAGGAGACTTACTACCTATATTTTCAGAGGCCAAGAATGCTGACAGCTCTTAAAGAAAATAAAATGAAATAGAGACACGCACTATTTGGACTGTGTTCAGAATTTTTCCCTAATTGCTTTAATCAAATTCCCACTAGGCATTAAAATTAAATTGTCTACGTTAGCTGAATTCCACTGGTCATTACTGGCTGGCAGTGGTTGATGTATCAGATTTTCTATTCCTTGTTTTTCTTATGCATGGGTGTATTACACATAGGTATTACTGGGGTGTCTGGCAGTCTCCCAGAGAAGTTGCCTTAACTTAATGACAGGGGGTTTTTTTAGATACACTATTTGATGTTTCAGAATGGCTGAAAATTCAAATTTGGGTCTGCCTTTTAAAATCTTTATATCATGTAACCTGTTGCATGAATTTTGAACAGTACCTTGTAATTCTGTCTGCTACCATGAAGGCTCCACAGAGTACATGGATTTGAGGGATTTCCTTACAAATTCAAAATTGGAAAAGCTCGTCTGCACTAAACAAAATACCGTAGTCAAGAACACCCCAAGTTTCTAGTGCTAGAAACCCCAGCTGCCAAAAATAAAAAAAAACCCTAGTAATTTGGTTATTATACAAATAATTAAAATCACAAAGGTAAGATTTGTTCACATTCATGTTTTTCTAAAAAAATATTTTATCGATATGCCTTCCAATTAGCATAACTTGTTATGAAACAATAACAAGCAATATTCTTATATTAAAAATACTTCATACATTCTTTTTAATAATCTATTTCTTATAAACTTCTTAAAGGATTTTGTGTGGCTGTTTTTCCAGTAGAAACTGTTTCCAACCACAGTGACTGCAAAACAATTTGATTCCTGTGCCCAAATAGTAAAGAGCTCTTGTGTCAATACCACATCTCAGCATCCCCCGAGGAGCAGATGCTTTGTCTAAATTGAATTATAAATAATACTCTGCTGAAGGGAGTAATAGTCTAGTAGCAGTTTACTCTAAATGCCCTAGTTGTGTTTTTTGTTTTGGTTGCTTGATAAATAGAGAGAGGTTTTAATTTAACATAATAGTTCTCTGCGTAGATAGAGAGCCATTACTGGTGCAGCCAAGTAATATCCCTTCCCATGGGAGGCCCTGTCAAAACCAAAACAATATCAATTCAATTGTTTTGCTTTCTGAACATGCTGCAGCTTCGGATATTGACTTCATGTTTTTCTTCAACAAATGTACCACATATTATTACACCAAGTTCAATGAACATTTACTGTTCTTTTTTTAACTGAGAGCTGAAGGATTCTTGATTAAACAGACAAGGAACTGTATTAGCTTTCTTCTATGCACCATGATACTTCTTCCAGCTCTATAATTTCATTGTAATTTTAGAGCCATACTGTAGCAAAACTCCAGGGATTTTGCATACAGGGGTGTTTAATGCTCCAAATGTCTTTAGTTGTGCATTACTAATCACAAAGGATTTAAAAAACGTTCTTTTAAGTAGTAAAATATTTTTAGAAGTTACCCAATGAAAAAAGAAAAAAAAGAAAACTGGCTAGAAAAAAAATATACACTCTCCAAAACACATTTGAGAGGACTAATTATCACGCATGAGCTCCTATTAGGAGGTTAGTAACAGCAGTAGAAAATTACTCTTGGATTATTGCTTCCTGCACAGGGGAGTGTTATTCAAAGCATAATGGAGACAAATCCAGTGCTCGGCGAGTGCTGAAATGTTTGTGACTGGAGAAGGCCAAGAGCTAGATGCTGACCCCATAGTCATTTAAAAGCCTCAGTGAGGCCTTGTGGTGGCTGTGCTGAGTGTGTTTTCTGACAGTATTGAAGACATACACTGCAAAGTTGGTATGCCAAGTATCTACAAGATTAATCTGTATTTACGTTCATAGGGATTTCACATTGCATTGATAAGAGGACAAATGACAGCCTATGATGATATGGTAATCTCTGAGATATAAGCACTTACAGTTTGGAAACATTTGTGTTTTAAGTGGTAGCTGCATCTCCTGTTATGGCTGCCAGAGAATTCTTTTTATCTATGTTTTCAGATGCTCATGAGTTTTACAAAATGGATATTTTAGCCTGATGTGTTCCATGCCAGTTATTTTGCTTAGACTCATATGTTTGGGATAGACTGGTGAAATTCTTGAGACATATCTTGTCTAGAGTTATCCTTACTCTCTGCCCTAACTCCTTTTTGAAAAGCTGTAGTATCATTATGCTATGAAGAAGAAATTTAATTTATAGGCCAAGATGCATAGTGCATTCTTAAGCTTCTGCCTGAAAATCCACCCAGATGTGAATATATCAGTTCAGGCTTAAGGCACATTCAGTAGAGCTTCTTAGGGGCTAGCTAGAAGAAAATTTTCACCGACAATTTGCTAAGAGGCAAATTGTACCTGTCACTGGTAGAGTGTCACAGCTGTACTAGTCACTGGAATGCTAAAATAAACAGGAATGGGCCTGGGCTGCACTGGACAGACCTTATGAGTAGCATAAAAAACATTCTACTAAGAAAAACAGCAGAAGGTGCTACTACTCACCCTCAGCTCAAAAACAGTACATCAAACTGGGCACAGCAGATGACCTTGAGCTGTAATCCAGCCCTTTCTAGCAATTATACTCTCAGCACTGTGGAAGAAGCTCTCACAAAAAAGATCCAGCAAGCATTTTTAGTATTACTACTACTTCCCTACAGTTCCTCAAGCCCAGAAAATTATGACTTTCCAGTTAGAATCCCAAGGGAAAGAATGTGGGATGGGGCACTCAACTAAAGTAAAAAGATCAAACATTTTCACAGAAGGTAGACTTTCAGTGGAAATTTCATTTGGTCAAGAAAATCAAGTTTCTCTCACACAGCCACTATAAAGGAAGCAATTTCAATCAGTTCTACTTACTCCCCTTTGCTAGAAATAGATAAATAACAGCTGCTCAATTTTATTAAAAAAGAAGCTGAAAGGTTGCACAGGAGAAAATAGCAGGACTATAAGCTGAACCCGTATTTCTAATTTGGCCAGTGACTGCCATGCTTTTTTGCAGCATGTGTTCTCCTGGTGAGCTTGATATACCACCTTCTCTATATCCTTCCCCAAGGAAACTAACAGGACAAGAAGTAATATCCTCAAGCTGCACCAAGAGAGGCTCAGGTTGGACATCAGAAAGAATTTCTTCACCAAAAGGGCTGTTAAGCATTGGAACGGACTGCCCAGGGAGGTGGTGGAGTCATTATCTCTGGAAGTGGTCAAGAAATACTGGACATAGCACTTACTGCTGTGGTTTAGTTGACAAGATGACATTCGGTCAAAGGTTGGACCCAATGATACTGAAAATCTTGTTCAACCTAAATGATTCTATAGAGATCACTGTGCCCCTCAGGTCCTAGACTGCAAACTGGAATTTCCAGTTCTCAAAAGTTCTTTGCTGCACAGAAGGCCCCACACATTTTGGGACTACAGCCTCCCCTCTGCACTAGTTTATAAAAAAAATATTTACTAAGGAAACCAAATGCAAAAAAAACCAACTACAAAACAGAAGGGAATTTAGCTACTTTTCAGAGTGTTGGCCTTCTTTTTGTTTATTAAGCAAATATTGCTAATTATTATTATAATTTGGTTATTCCTAAAAGCTAGAAAGCTCAGTTCTAAAAAAAATCTTCATCAAAAGAAGTGTTTCACTTGCAAAATGCAAACTTCAAAGCTTAAGAAAAAATCTGCAATTAACCTTCCCATGCAATCACTGGGGAAGATTCTGCAAAAATAAAACCTACCTCAGCAAATTTTAGATGCTGAAAAAGTAGGCATAAAGTCATCTAAGCTTGTCATGTGGTTCAGTAGAAAGAGAACACTAAGGATGCAGGCAGGGTATAAGAATTGCTCTCCAGGGGAGTACCTTTCTTTTACTAACTTCTGGCCTTCAGGAAGACAATAACTGACATCATGACTGGACACTACAGATGTCAGATGAGGAGCAAAAACACAGAACAAGCACTCTACAATGAAGTGACACAGCGAGCTCCGCCCTCTGATTCTCATAGAGAAATTGATTGCCATATGTCACCAGAAAAACTAAGTGGAAACATCAATCCATCAATACAGTACAAGCCATCATGTATTTTACAAAATCTACTCAAATTGCATTCAAACGGTTCTAAACCTTCTACAGCATTCAGGCATTTCTAGTACAATTTTGGAAAGAAATCTGTAAAATAAAGGGTAAATGGCAGACTGACAGATACAATCACCTATGTGCATCAATCAGTCGGGTGACTGGGTGTGTTGAGCTATTTGCTAAAACATGCACCAGACCCTGGAGACAACTGCATTAAAAACATGATCACAAAGGACAAGGAAACACCAGCTTCATTGTTTTTAAGTAAAATGGGCTGTTTTGGAGCCCATAATGAATAAAAAAAGGTCCCAGATGGTTTTGAAATGTCATCACATTGCTCAGTTTAAAGGCTATGAAGGGGATAATGCCAGCCTGGTAATCCTTTCCTCCTATAACCAAATAGCCTTCACTGGAAATTACCTATGAGCTTTGCCTACACTGAAATGTTTAGAAAGTAATGTGCAAATCTATTGACCCATTTCTTCATGCATACCACCAGGGTGGCCTGCTCCAATAACATCATCCGTCTCCTCTCCAATTAGTTCAACTCCTTTGAAGTCCAGATAACAAACAACATCTATGGCTGTTGTGTTACTGGAAAGGTTACTGGGATAAGACTTGGCTCTCAGAGTACCTTCTTGTTTCACAAAGAGGCCCTTCCCCTGCAGCTGGTTTCTCATCTTACTGATTACCTGCTACATGAGAAATTTCAGTCTGGTTTCAGGGCTGGACCCAGCCCAGAGGCTTCTGTCAACAGGGTTTATTATAATTTACTTATTGTAATTCAGAATCCCATTAAACCAGGTCTCTATCTGGCTTGCTGCACTGGCAGCATTTGGTGCTGTTGGTCAGTGAACACTGGACCACCTTCAACACCTTATGAAACTTTCAGCTTGGAAGTTAACATGAGGCAGGACCCACTTCTCAAAGATGTGAGTGTATGCTTCAGTCCTAATGTAATGAATGAGACTTAATACCTGCTAAAAGTTAAGCATGTGCTTATGTATTTTTATATATAGGGTAAAATTCCCCTGCGCCTACAGAAATAGAAGTGCTCAAATGTTTTGGAGCCTTGGAGCTTTATTTCTGAAAGAAAAGGGGGTTTGTGACTTTTTTTAAAACATTTTTTTCACACCTTTTCAGTGAAAAAATATATTTTTCATGAAAGAATTTTTGCTGTGATGTGTCAGACTGAGTAGTCTTTCAAGGCTTAATAATTTTTTTAAGTAGAACTGTGAATAGTGCAAGTCAAACTGGATTTTTTTTCTAGGCTTGGTTTCAGGGACTAAAAGCAAATTGCTTTGGAGCATTTCCTAAAGATCTTGTTCACCTCCGTTATACTGACAAAAGGTTGCTAGGTTCATCCAGAATCCACTTGCATTTTTCACGATAATTCCATAATTTGGAATTTCACGATTAGTCCATAATTTGGGATTCATTCCAGAATTTATCCTAATCAATGCAGTCCAAAGATGAGAACCGTGGAATTATGATTCTGTTACTCCTCTGCTGCTTCTTCTGTCTCAACACATATAGTTCAAACATGAAAAAAGAAAAACACATTTAAGCTTTTTTCAGGGAAGAGATTATTGGAAATTATGAACAAAAATATGGGCTATAAATGCTAGAATGAAACTGAGTGAAACAAACTAGAAGCTCACCTCATCATTGTTAGTTCAAGTGACAATATCTATAGCTTCACGTAACTTTCACATTCCTCACAAGAAAGGGAAAATCAAGGGATGTAATTAACACTACTTAAAACATGTCTTCCAGATGTTGTCTAATTTTTTAGAAGAAAGAACCAACACATCTTTTGCCAGTTCAGATTTCATCTATAGAACCAGAGAGCTGTCTTTTCTTTAGACAACTTATATGAGTAGGGAAAAAAGTTCCCCAGAGCAGTGGGGAGAAACAAAACTGGAATATTACACTGCAGTAATAAAACCAGCTAAGAGATTAGAGGTAGAGCTTTACAAAATGCAAGAGCCAAAAAACAGCTTCCTGAGTCTCCTAAAGGAAATATCAACATGTTGGCTTGTCTACTTCTCATTATCACTTCATGGTTTAAGAAGCTGTTGTTTTCGCCCCATGACCCCTCTCCATCCCTCTTTTATGTTAAGTATTTGGGTCCAAAACCTGTTAATGCATATATCATACACTTTAGGGACATATTCAAATAGCAACAACTTGTAAGAGTACTTTAAATTATCCTCATGAACACAATTTAAGATGCTTCTGGCCTAAACCATTAATGAGGTTACACACCATTAATGGTGGAATTTGCCTGCACAATTTACTCTATAGAAGCATGGAATACACATAAAAATGGATGCCCCAAAGTTTTGCTTTTCAGAGAAATGTCTGTAAGGCTGCAGTAAGCTCATGACTCTACAGCTTTAACAAAGATATCACACATCTGAAAGAGAAGCTAAAGCAGCTCACACTAAAAAAGTGACTGAATATTCAGCCTTTACCCTCTGGCTGCTTTCAGATACATAACACAGACATGTTCATGCTTAGGCACACACAGACCAAACTCAGTGATGCTATAGGAATTAAGCCGTATTCAAATATAATAATTCTTTAGCCTTCTGAGTCCCCTCTAACCTCCTTCCACCTGGTGCTTGTTCACTTATGCATTATTTATTATGCAATGTCACAGCTAGAAGATCTAACTCAAAAAACTTTTCAGGCATCATCTACCTTGACCATAGTAATACATCTATAAAAAACATTCATCATTTTCAGAAAGACAACAGGCAGACATTGCAAGATAACACTGACAATCTGGCCCTGTTAAGCTCACTGCCAGCACTTAATAAATAAATTAATTAATACTAATGAAGAATGGGTAGCATCAAATAAAGTACAACTGCAACATATAACTATTACAGCAACTAAATACAGAATGGAAAGAACTGATTAAATGGTGTTTGCTGCATGGAAAATATTGCCATAAGGTAAACAATAATTTGTCCTTAAACATACAGACACAAAGGTATTCTGTGTACTCAACTCATCTGGAGTGCTGACCTGACTGCATCCTTTCAGAACACCTTGCACCACAGATAGGATTATGCAGCAGGAACTGGAATTTTCAGTGCAGCCATGCAAGAATGATGGCTACAGCCTGTAAGCATTAAAACATTTCAGGATAGGCAATAAACACCCTTCGAGTACTTTAAAGACACTCCTCCACATCTATCATGCACAGTACTCTTGGCTGTCAACATATCATCTCCCATGTTGCAGCAAGAGGAGCACAGAGAAGTTTTCACTTACCATGATTTTCAGCTGTCACACACAAAGTGAAGGCATGGGCAAACTACACAGGCCAAGGCTCCCAACTCTGAGGCTGTCTCCAGAATTATTGCAGAGGAGATAGCAAGAGAAGGTCTAGGGGGAAAAAAAAAGAACGAATAGTAGCAACATTACAGATCCAGATTGCATTGCTTTGATAGCTCTTCAGATACTTGCAACGTGAAATTGTCAAACTGTAGAAGGCAACCTGATGCTTAAATTGGTCTCATGAGTAAATTTCATAGCAAATGATCCACCTATAAACAAATAACAGGATATAAGAATATATGCCTGTAGGTTGCCTGTCATCTGGCAGTTACAGAACATTACACCTCCCCTATTGTCCTGTCCTTTCACTTGAATACCTGTCAAAAACTGGGAAACAACAATCACACAACGACTTCTAGATTTTCACAGTATAGAGCAAAGTTTTACTGCTTAAGGTTAAAATTCTCCTTGTAAAAACAAACATTGATTTGTCTCTGGTAAAACTCAAATGTGAACTGTGCCACTCTTGATTCTACTTTTCATTAAGTAAATTGCCAATCAGTCCTTTGTTTTCCTTTTCCTGTAACAGTCCAGACCCTACTGCAGAACATTTCACTGTTAAAGCTCTAACTAGATTTGCTTGTGTCAAGACTGAGGAGAGGTCTAGGGGATTTGGACTGTAACATGATAATGTTAGAAAGTTGTCAAGCTGTCAAAATGTAAAGTACCCCAAATACTGAAGTGTGAGGGTTTAGGTATTTGTTTCCACTGATAATAGGAAGAGTTACACAGCCTAAATTCTCTTACTTCCTCTCGTAAGTGCTCACCTCACTGCTCATCAGAAACTGGAGATGACTCAGGGAGAGATTTCTAACCCCAACTCAAACCAGCAATTTCACTGACCGCAACAAAGGCATTCGTGCATGAAAGTGCTCATCAGTGAGAATGTCTGATTCAATGTGATCCTGAAAACACTTTGGTTAGGGAAATACAACAGTGTGACTGTACTCATTTTACAGTGCAAGAGAAGACTGCAGCAGAGAGGATGACTTTTCTCCAGACAAAAGGAAATACAACGCAAAAATGCTATTGTACAATAACGGTTTTAGACTATCCTATTCAACAATTCCTTTGGCATCTTTCAGTTGTATGAATTTGAAAATAAATAAATGCAAATGCGAAAACAAACCAGAGTCCTCAGGCTATATTTTTCAGATTTGGCCCCAACTGGGTTATCAACTCAGGAAAAATACTGAAGTGTGGAAAAATCCATTCTTGTGACTAAAAATTCTCAAGAATATAAATTGGCAGAGTATTAAGACACTCTGGTGGTATGACTGCAATAGTGATGGAAACAATGTGTGGAGAGACCATTGTCATACCAATGTGAGGAATGTAATTAGATTGATATTTTGTGATCCTTTTGGATGCCATCTCAGAGCTCAACACAACACAGATGCTTCAGTTGTTAAAGCACTTATCATCTTATAATATACACAATGCCAAGGCATATTTTGCTAAATGCATGGAGAATTTGTCACTTACTTCAGTAGTAAGTTTGGGCCCTAAGTGAAAGTGCAGTTGAATTAAGGGATAGATATGGCCCCACCCTGAGGAAGTAAATGCAAGAGAGTTTTAATTATTTCAGTGGAACTGGGACCAGGATGTTCAATCACAGAACTGGGAAAACAGCCAGAAAAGATCTACACAAACTGCAATTCATATGTTATATTGACTGTACACATCTTCCTTATATCCACTTCTGTGAACACTCACATACACAAAGCACAAACACTGTTCCAGGGACAGTAAGTATATGATGCATATGGTCCACGCACGTTCAGCACAACTGTTTCTTCAGCAGTTCACTTTCCTTTTATGTTTCCAAACACAATGGCAAAGAATTTACACTTATGCCCAGGCTACTCTTCATATACATATATGGCTTCTTGCCTTTCATCTGCCCTTATATTTTATGCTGACAGATGAATAGTGCAGATCATAAATGCAAGTAACACTATTTAAAGCTAGTGAAGGCACAAGGGCAGTCCCCAAATCAAAAGCTTGGTACAAAAGTACTTTTTTCCCTTAGTGTGTAACTCATATAACAATAGTAAATCTACAACAATGATACTGAGAATCTCCTTTGATATAGACAAAGTGATATCTAAAATAGTGACAAAAATCCTAGGATTTATTTTTGACTGGCCAAATCTTCAGCTACTGCTAATTGTTTTAACTCAGTAGAATTCTGCAGTTGGAAGTTTGGCCCTAACTCTATGAAATTGCAGGAAGAAGTGTTGAAGACAAGCTTGGCTCCATCACAATGCTGCCATTAAACTACCTGTAGAAGGTTTTGGTAGCAACTACACCAAGGGCCAAATCCTTTCAGTTCCTGTCCAGCCCAGGGAAAAATAAACTTGTTTTCAATTAAATAAAATTAATGCGTGGCAGTCAAAGATCTTCAAATTCAATTCCAACAGAAACATCACTAAATACTGTAACATATACGCCTGCATCTTGGAAAAAGTTTAGTAGCTCTGAAAATATCTGGGCAGCCTAGACTCAACATGCAATCAAACCCCTATAGTTCTCATTGCAAAAGTTCCCAACTGCAGTGAGTTCCACAGCCATTGGTTCAATTTAAGTAGCATTATAGTAAAAACTGAAGGATTTGGGATGTTTATCCTATATTTATTGCAGCCCTGGGATGAAAACCATTTGTGAGTGATTTTTTTTTTCCCTAGAGAGCCTAAAAAGATTGTTCAATGCATGAGCGATTTAGCTTAAGACTTAATTTGTATCTGTGTCATTATGTGTAAGAGTCATTTGAAAGAAACAAATATAGACTCATAGGACCACAGAATGGTTTGGGTTGGAAAGGACCTTAAAGATCATGTTATTTCAACCCTCCCATCATTGGCAGAGACACCTTTCACTCAGATAGGCTCAGAGCCCCATCCAACCTGGCCTTGAATATTTCCAGGGATGGAGTACCCACAACTCCTCAGGGCAACCTGTTCCAGTGCTTCATCACCCTCACAGTAAAGAATTTATTCCTAAAATCTAATCCACACACCTCAGTCCCATACTGTGTAAAGGAATGAGTAGCATGGATAAGCATACACTGTAAATTATTCCATAATGACTCATGGATTAGCTGGTGTTGCTCCAAACAGAACATTCCTAAGGGGTAAGGTAAAGCTCCCTTTAACTGAGGCTTACCTGGAAATGAATGAAAAAGCAGAACTCAGCTGCTTACCTGACTTGCACTGGGGTATTTTTAAGCTACTCTTCACCATCTTGCACCATTGGATAATTATTTTGGCATAGTTCTGTAAGCCAAGTGAGTAGAAAGTTCAGCTAAAATATGTCCTTAATGAGTATTAACTGATGATCAGTAAAATCTTGATAATAAAAGAACAGCTTTTCCTTACCTTTTCAAGACACTTGGAAAAGTTGAGTGTTTGGTTAGACAGTCATAGGAGTGAAAGCAAGAAACTTGCTATATTCTGACTCCTAAAGGTCATGCCCAAGTATAATGAAAAATTAAAATGGAAAGATACTCCAAGACTAATAATTACAGGTATCACCTCAGATTTACAAGCCATGTCTGCAATTTTGAATGTGAGGAAGATCAGACCTAAAGAAAAAAAGAACATAGATCACTTTTCTTTATAAACAATGCTCAGGTCACATCCTTTGAAAACACACTTTTATCCAAGAAAAAAAAAAGTTCTTATCTTCTAGGTCTCAACAAAACAAGGTAATAATTAAAGTTGGCTCTTGAAGGGAAAAAGTACTAAGAAAAATATCAACAAGTCATCATCTGGATTTGCAGCTTTGTTAATTCCACATCCCCAATGCTTGGATGAAGATCACAGGCTTGTGGCTACAGTTCTCTGCCACTGATAGGAAAAAGCTTTAAAAATGAGCAATTCTAAAACAGTTTGTAGAAAGTGAGAAAATGAGGTCATGAAAGGTTATACACTTTCGGTTACTAATGAAGACATTCCTACTGCCTTAAGCAAGGAGGGAAAGGGAACATCTCTGAATATTTCAATCCAGATAAATGGGAGTTTGTCTGTATGGTGCCCAATGCCTGAGAGAGAAATGCAGCACAGGGAAGTATCTTCTGGGTTGAACCCAGTTCCACACAATGCCAGCCACTACATCACATAACCCTTTCAAAACTGCACTAATTCCTTTCAATAAACTGAAGCACAGATATTTTGTCATCAAAACATACTGTTTGAAAAGACACTCACCCTTATGCTTATTCACAGGAGTGTAAGGTTGGAACTTTCCAGTTGCAGCTCAGTGGACACTGACAAATATGAATCAAACAGTGCTTCATGTACCAAACAGAGGACATTGCATTAATTTGGTTTCAAGGTGACAAGGAAATGAATTATAATCACGAAGTATGCATTAAAAAAAGTAATGCTGAAAACTCCTAGCCAGATGAAAATGCTCTTAAAAATAGCTGGGAACCAACTCATATCAAAGAGAGAGATCTGTGGAAATCCATTCAGTGGTTTAGATGCATATTTCCAGCACATTTGTAGAAGCTATCCAACACTTTGCTGAGATTGAGGCACAAGCTCACTCTTCTTCACCTGCTTTTCATCCTATCTGTAGGAATTTCACTTACCTACTCTGTCTAATTCAGGAAGAAACACACAGAAGTGCAAGGAAGTAGCAATATTGTGGAAGATTTCTTCAAGAAGGGGCTATACACATTTCCAGTAAGACAGGGGCCATACATATTTTCCAAAGATTTTTGGCACTGTAGTAGGATCCAATTCAGATTTCCAGGAGCAGTCTATTCCTTCAAAAACCTGCAATCATCTTCACTGCTGGCAAGACATCTGTTGGAAGCTTTGGAAAACTGAAAATGAAAAAGGCTCATAACTCTACAGAATTCACTAATAGAAAGTGAGAAAGAAAACCTGCACAGTATTACTTGAAACTTCAAAATGTGCTGATAATCAATGGAATCTGGCTAGAAATACTTTGGAGTTGAAGGGCTGCAGTAAGCATCTCCAGAGCTATGGAAATCAGTACTTACAAAAATTTAGGAAGGAATCTACACTGCAACCTCTGAATGAACCAACAAAAAGGCTAAAAGTTAGGTTTTATTCATGAAGAGAACCTACTTCCTTTCTCCCAAACATACTCCTATTTCTTCTCTCCTCTTGCCACAGCTCCTTATTCTACATCTTCTCCAGTTGACATAGAACCTGTTACTATGTCACCCTGGTGCACTTCCTGCCAATTGAATTTCATTGTTCCCAGAAAATGCTATTCAAGAAGGGTAGTTTACAAAAAGCAGAATCCCAAAACTGGAGATTTTCAAGATCAGCAATGCCTAGGAACTGCAGAGTTCTTGTTCTCCTGCATTAGAAAATATGAGGCATGTATAGCCCCCAGGAGCTGGAAAGCTGCTAAGAGCATCTGTAAAGGAAAAATCAGATTGGGGATTGCTGAGGCAAGACTGTCTCACATATGGAACACTGAAATTTAAATTCAGGTACCAATATTCATCCAAATGGATCATATTTAAAGACCTTCGTGAGCAATTCTACTCTGTTAGGAGTTTCCATATTATGACTGTCCTCAGCCCTCTCACTGCTGCTGGTCCCATGTTCTGTAACTACAAAAACCAGTAGGTTTTGAAATTTTACCCAAATCAAGCTTGCAACTAATACCTAATATTATTAAACAACTGACCAAACACCAAATGGGATCCCAGTGTAAATGGAATCTCCAAATTCACTTTTGTTTGCCCCTCACCAGGTAAATCGACCTTCAGTTGTGCATAAGCCATGGGACACCAGAGCAATGTGTGCAACTGCTATAAAAGAGCCGTTTACAATCTCAAACAAGACATTACCAATCCTCTGCTAAATTTCATGGGATAATTTAAAACATATGCAAATAGATTAATGGCTAAAAATGCCTTTGGATTCTGTTACAAAGACAGCATACCATCAATTGCAGTAACTGCTTTAATATGCAGAAAATGACAAAAGACTGTGATCCCTGAAGTAAAACAGTGATTGATCATTGTGGGGAGAGGGAGTATTTTGTTGTTTAAATTTACTTCCCTCCTTGAATTTGTATGCCCTATGCCACTAGTGTTACAAATGGTGACCACAAATGAGAGACAGGTAATAAGTTGATAGGAAATTCTAAGAAAGGGAAGTGTTCTCCCAGTGCCTGCATTCCCAAGGCAAATCAAGTACATAAGTGACTTTTACCTATAAAGTCTAACTCAGTTATGTCAAACATTTCTGAGATGCTGAACTGCACTACTATGCACCCATTTGATGCAGCAATCTCATACCAAAAACATTTTATAAGTAGGAATATTCCAAGGGCTTGTTACTTTTATGAGCCTGAAGGATAAATCACAGAATCATAGAATTTAAGGGTTGGAATGGACCTTACAGATCATCCAGTTGCAACCCACCCTGGCCTGGGCAGGGACACCTCCTCACTAGATCAGGTTGCTCAGGGTCTCCTCCAGCCTGGCCTTGAACACTGCCAGGGTCAGGGCAGCCACAGCCTCCCTGGGCAACCTGTGCCAGTGTCTCACCACCCTTCAAGCAAAAAACCTTTTTCTAATATCTAATCTAAACTTCCCCTCCTTCAGTTTGATTCCATTACCCCTTGTCCTATTACTGCAGCTCCTAACAAAGCGTCTGGCTCCGGCTCCTTGTAGGCCCTTCAGATATTGAAAAGCTGCTCTGAGGTCTCCACGCAGTCTTCTACAGGCTGAACAGCCTGTCCTCATAGGGGAGATGCTCCAGTCCTTTTATCAACTTCATGGCCTCCTCTGGACTTGCTCCAACAATTCCATGTCCTTCTTATGTTGAGGACATCAGAAATGCACATAGTTTTCCAGGTGGAAATAATACCTGGCAGCTAAAAACCCCAAGTGTACAACTTTACACCACATATCCCTCATATCTAAATTCAGAGTCAATTTAGGGACACAAATTACAAACATAAAAGGACAGAGTTATAAAGAGGCAGCTACAAAGCCACACAGAGCAGCCATCTAGACCTGGGAAAGGCAGTGCAAAATAGGAGCAAAATAAATTTGCTTCACAACAGAGTTCCATAGGTGCTACCTGGAGTCAAGCAATATTAGACTGTTAGGGTATTTTAACACTGTATAATTGTTTCTGCCCCCAGAGAAGAAAGAAAGAACATCCACATTAATCTTCCAGAAGTGACTGTACATTTTTCTTCTGAATCAAAGCATGGTCTTCTGAGACCATGTCTTTAGCAACAGCAGTATCCCAGTTTCAACACAGCCCCAGTCTGAACAGGCTCTTGTTGGACTGGTACATAACTCCTGAAGGCAACAGCTAGCTCACAAGGGTACAATGTCTCTCCTTCCTCCCTGACAGTCCTTTAACCACAGAAAGGATACAGGAAAATACAATGGCAGAGCAACCCCTATTCCAGCATTCAGGTTTCACAGGAAGGCTTTTTAAACAAAACAAAGACCGAGTGGCCAAATAATGTGAAAATACATATCTTCACAGTCAGTTTTACATATGCAGGTGATGTCTTTGGTTTCATCTAAGCCAAAACATCAGAGGAAACAAATATTGAATGTAACCATTTTAAAACAAACCTTGGGCTAGTAAGCAGCATCCAAAAGAGGAGAAATTTTCCTGTATCAACCTGTGCAGTTAAAAATATTAGAGGTTCATGGCCTGTGTTTCATATGTTATGCTAAATATGCCGACATTTGTTTTAGTCCAAACTTCACAATATTTTCACCAGGACTCCTAGCACAGGGATAAATACTTGTCCTGCTCTAACTTTATGAAGAATAAATGGAGGAAAAAATTACTGAGAAGCAATCCCCTCAATATGAATGACTTTATAATTGTGATTTTTAAAAAAAAAGTGATCTTTGATTGCAGTATCTTAGCAAAAAGATTGCTTCATTTTGTGTTGCGTCAAGATGCTCCATAGACATACCTGGCTTTGTTTCTACAGACACAAGATTGCCATATTCTCACACTCAGTAAGTGCAAATTATCCTGCTGTAGGTATGTGCTCGGCCAAAAGCAGTAAACCAGTCAGTTTTGTGACTAGTTGGAATCAGGAAATGCTTTTGAGGCTTGGCCATATCTGCAAAAACAATTTTTTCAGACAAAAGGCTGTAATTAGAAAAGAGATATTCTGAAGGGATTTCCAAAGAGCATTAATCTAGGTCAGCATTAATCCAGTCTCAAATGGGATTCGGCTTTTTTTCCTGCATCTTTCCACTGAAATGTTCATTTTAACAAAGCTTTGAGAAATGCATAACATGGCATAAATAACCTCTCCAATTTACAGAAGCAGATTTAGAAAGAGTTGCTGTCAATATGCTCCAACTCATGTTACCCTTCCTTTTTCCTTCTGTACTTCACATAGACACATGGAGACACTAAAGGCCACAGAGGAGAATACAGCATAAATATATGTGAGAAATAAACAACATGTAAGATTTTGTCAGATGAATTTTCTTAGTCTGGAGTCCTGCATTTCCAAGACAGCTGGAAAGTAAAACATATAAGCATTGAAAATCAGCAAAAGGATCAGTGACATGTATGTACTCTCCCTGCTTAAGCCTGGAAGAGGTAACATACCAGTATTCCTGTGTGCTTAATGCCTCAGCTGACTTAAAAATATTCCATGGAATTAACAATAACTTCTTGTTTTGCTTATATAGAAAAAGAAGGCTTAAACAGAGAGACCACTTTACGCAACTGCTTTTTAGGAAGGACTCAATCTCAATCCCACTTACACTGTACTTACAGTATCCCTAACCTACAAGCTGGGCAATCAGGCTTTCTCAGGGACTTCCAAGGAGCTTCAAATCTTCCCATCCCCAAAAAAGTCATGCTGTTCTCCCATATGGTAGTACCTAACTCCTCACCATTAACTATCACACGTTCCCAAATGCTTCAGGGTGTATCACAAGTATCTCTCATCAACAAAGATGATTTCTTTTGCTAGGAAATCATCCTATTTATGTTTTAAATGTCTGCATATTGAAAGTTCTCATAGAGACAGATTTTAAAACATTAATTTCAGTAACTGTTATGAATTGGATTTTTCTTAAGAACAACTAGGAAGAAATATCTTTCTCCATCACACTGTTTGGATTGCAAAAGTGTCTTCTCCCTGGAACTATCGGTGCCAGTTAAATCTCTCCTTTGTTTCTGGCACCACAAAAACCTGACTCTGTGCTAGCAAACTTCAAGTGAAATTTCTAGAACACGCTCACATGTCCTGGAAAGTTGCCATATTCAAGCAGCAGCAGCTGAAAGGTTGTGATGCTTAACATATAAGTGTATCATAAAATCAAATTTGAAGGGGTTTTGGAAAAAGAAATATAGAATGCAATTTATGAGGCTCGTCTCCTCTCAAACTTCTGTGATCCAGACCGTGACAAGTTGCCAATTTGCCAGCATAAATAGGAAAATGGCTATAATTATGTTTCCCTGTGCTGCTGTTCTGGAAAGTTTTGACCATTTAGGATGTTCCAGAGTCAGTGGTTATCCAAGAAGCACAAGAGGAAGGCCACAGGAGGAAGAAATTGTGCATCACTAAGCATGAGGGTGCCAGTCCAAACGTGGAGTACCAGCAAATGCACCAAGGTGTTAGTAAGGGGAAAAGAAACTGCTGAGAGGCCCTAAAAAGGCTGATTTAACTACTGGGTTTCCATGAGAGCCACATCCTATGGGACAGTGCAGAAATGTGACTCAAGTACACCAAGACTTTCCAGAGAGATGCAGTCAGGATGATGTCTCATACTTCTACCACAGACTGCACAGAAAAAACTAGCAGAGTTTTGTTGTTGACTTCTGTAGATGATAACAGCATGAGCAGGATTTCTGAGATGGTTCCTTTTCTCTTTGAGTAAGAATCTTAAAACATGTTTTATGTAGATATGGATGAGGGGGGGAAGAATAGCATAGCACAGGGATTTTTCTGGAAAAATGTATGGGGCTTTTAAGGAAATGTAATCATAGAATCAACCTGGTTGGAAAAGGCCTCCAAGGTCATCAAGTCCAACCCTACTGTGGTTACTAGATCATGGCACTAAGTGCCACATCCAGTCTCATCCTGAAAACCTCCAGGGGTGGTGAATCCACCACCTCCCTGGGCAGCACATTCCAATGCCTGAGCACTCTCTCCCTAAAAAATCTCTTCCTAATATCCAACCTAACCCTCCCCTGGCAGAGCTTGAGTCTGTGCCCTCTTGTCCTCCTGCTGGTTGCCTGGGAGAAGAGATCAACCCCCACCTGACTCCAACCTCCTGTCAGGGAGTTGGAGAGGGTGATAAGGTCTCCCCTGAGCCTCCTCTTCTCCAACTCCAACCCCAGCTCCCTCACCCACTCATAACACTTGTGCACAAGTCCCTTCACCAGCCTCTTTGCTCTTCTCCGGACCCACTTCCAGCACTTCAATATCAGTTCCCTAAAATCTAGTTCCCTAAAATTAAAAGCTAATAATGTCTCTTTATGTGCCATGCCTCCTTCAAGTTTCCCCCACACTGGGAAAAAAACCCCAACACCACATAACAAACAAAAAATAAAAGGTGCCTTATGGCTACATAGTTTGCTCCTGAATTTTGTGTTCAGAAGTGTTGGGTGAACACCATCTTTGTGTTAGGTTCTAAATATAGAACAGACTTTATCCATTTACATATTTCTGGTTCATACAATATTTAACTGAGACTGAATATAACAACCATAAATAACTGAGGCAAACCAAAACCATATCTGTACATTTAAAATCATAATTGAATACATTTCCATTGATACTTTGTTTTCTCACAGTAAGCAACTTAACAGGAAAAAGACTGACAAAACTGTACCAGAGTGATTTAAGATATTCATTTTTTCATTTCTGCAAAAGAATTGCTCTGCTTAAGAAATATTAGAGACAAATTCTACGGGTCATTTAGGGATCGAAGTAAATGGACAGAGAGGGCTAGCAACATCGATTTTGGTCTCAAATGAGCTGCAATAGCAAAGAAACTGCCAAGGCTACTTTCCTATGCCAGAAACACAAGCCAGATACTATTCACGGAATAGGAAAAGTTAAGTCAGTGCAGCAAAGTTGGCCAACCTACTTACCTTGGGCAGAAGTTCTAGACTGTATTTCTAATTTATTTGAGTTGGTATCAAATACTTTACCTAGGCCATGCACCTGTATGTAAAATCAGCTCTACCTAAGGATGATAAACTTGAGGGCTTCAGGTGAAGGAGAGTGATTTCAAATCTTTTGCAGCCAAGACTGGGTTTAGACAAGCAGTTTCTACTCCACAAAACAGATTACTGCAAAACTAAGTCAAAATAATAAATCACCTGTTGAAAACGCTACAGGTCATGATCCATACATTTAGCATCATTCAGTGTCAGAAGATACCAACAAAGTCTTGGTCATGACCCACTGACATTTTCATTTAACTGAAAAGCAAGAAAAGGAATGGTTTCAATGTCAGGAGCTGACATTAGAGGAACTAAGGATTTGCAGAAACATGAAGAGCTTAGTTGGGCCAAGAAAGAAAAAACCCCAACCTGATCTGAGGCATCAGGAGTTATCATTATTTCAAATTGAGACAGAATGGTTGGACTCGATGATCTTAGAAGTATTTTCCAACCTAAATGACTCTGTGATTCTATATCTACAAAGGCAATAATACGACAATGTGGAGTTTGGTCCCAAAGCATGTGTACTTTGTTGAAGTTGCCATTTCATCTACTCTGAGGAGCTGGCAGCACATTTCACATATCTCAGAAGGGAGATGGGCAACAGTGTGAAAATTTTCCTCTGGTCCAGGCGTCCTTCAAGAGAAAAAACACAGACCAGACCAAGACAGAGGCACACACAGATCATACATCACCAGAAGGAAGTAATGTCCTGCTCCTGCCAACAGCTCCACTAGCTGCCAACAGCTATCACAGGGAGATGGGTAAGCCTGGGACACAGTAAAAAAAAAGCTCAGAGATCGCTGTGGCCACATTCAGAAATGGAGAGATCTCTCTTCTGTAGCACAAAGACAACTGGAAGCAAACATCAAATATAGCAGCTGCATGTGGAGAGCCTTGGCCGAGCCTGTACCCATCTCCTGGCTGTGGGGATGTGCAGACTTGTTGGCCAGGGGCTTCTAGCAGCATAAATGTCTGTGTGGACCAACCCAACCACTAAGGACTCCCCTCCCTACTGGATTTGGAGAGAGGAATAAACAGTCACTGGACTCCACATAATCCTTAACACCATTACTTACTGCACATATAACTGATGCTGAAGGGTATTGTTGCTTCCCTCCATAAGCTGCATCTAACATTGCAATCTTACTTGCATATAGGTTAGCATACCGAAGAAGGGTTAACACCAAGCTCTGCTGTTATTAGGCTCTTCAACAAGATACAAAACTAACTATATCAGGTCCAGGGTATGGGAGGCACATTTTGTTCTCCACTACATTCTTAAGTATTTTCCAGAAATGTACTTTAAATTCTTTCTTGTGCTGCTTTTCTACAAATTGTCCTCTGATTTTCCCCCCTAAATCACTGGCTTCAGTTATTTTTTGCATAAATATTTCTCTGAATGCATTTCAAACAAAAATCATTTCCATTTAGTGACCCATGAAAAAATCATTCCATAATTCAATCAGGGATAATAATTGTTCTTGAAGCTGTGAAATGCCTCAACTGCAATTTTCCATGTAATGAACAATAAACTTTTATATTCAATAATAATGATGTGTACATTCACTGAGGCATACATTTCTAACCACATAGTTTTGAGAGGAATGACATTTTAAAAAAACAGTTACACTCCACACTAATTAATTTTGAGAACATAAACACTCTCCAAAGTTGCAAAATTAGACAATTATATAATAATAGTTATAATCATAACCATTTTTCAGTTCTGAAGCTTTTTACTTATTTTCTCACCACTACTAGGCTCTTGGAGCACATGGTTGAATACTACAAAGCCAATCAGCAGTACAAAATGTATGCTTTGCATTTTAGCTTAGACTTCTGGTGTTTGCAGAACAGTGTGTGTCTAACTGCTGTTCCCACAGCTGTAGAGCTTTAAGACTTAAGAACGCATTGAACCAGAGTCTGTCTTCACATAATTGGAGTGGGGCAAAGTTTTGTTTGGGGGTGTTCATTTAAAACACAAAGCTCCATCTGACGAACCCCACGTTATTCCCCACATGGTAAAAGTGTGGGATTATTCATTACCCTGTGACATATAATTAACATCATGATTGGCTCTATACACCTTATAAACAATGAACACTTTTCTTTCTTCTTTTAACTACCACCGTTTAAAATCACTAGGAGCGAAAGAAAAAAACCCACAAAGATAGAGCCACTGAGGGAATGTCCAAATTAAGAGGTCCTTGAGATTCCAAAATAAACCTGAAAAACATAACAGACACTCTTCTCTTCATAAAACACTCACAATAGCAGAGGCCCAGTTTACAGCTTTAACTGCTGCAGTGCTCACACTTCAAGGCAGGATGCTGTGAAGCTGTACAAAGGGATCCCACAGCTACTGCGCATCACAGCCTAATGAATCTTTTCCCATGACAGGTACAGACCTCGGGACTGGGGTGGGAGCCAGAATGTCAGAGGAAAAGTTCAGTGAACCTGCAGCAGGAGAAGCTCAATGTGCAAGATCCTGCAACAGTCTGGAAGATTTACCTCTACACATCTACATTATATCAACGATTTTGTAAATCCCAGTGCATACCTACCTGTCACCATGTTTCAGTCAAACCTATGTGCTATCAAAGGCATACACAACCATCTTTAGGCTGTTTCCTGAAGACAAATGTACCTACTATCAGAGCTGAGAAAATTTTCCTTTTGTTCTGTCAAAACCTTCCTTAGTCTCTTGAGTAGTTCAGTCCCTTACGGGCATTTGAGGGCAATGTGGAAAAACAGCTTTCTCCAACTCTTTTGCTAGTTGCTGTTTATTAAACATAATGTAATAATTCTGGCCAATTCTTAGCGAATAATTCCCCTAATTCTATTTGAAATTTAGCTTAAGACCCTGAAGACTTTTTGCAATTATGCACAATGTAGCTTTCACTCTTCTTTCTGAGAGCCAGTTTACCAGACTTTTTGCTGGAGCTAATACACTGAGCTGCAAGTCCCACAGGGCAGCACAGACCTTTTCAGTCTCTACTTACAAAACACAGGGATTCCTCACACCCTTCCTACAAGACTTTTTTCCTGTGTGTGGGACTGCTCTAAGCTTCTAACTTTCCTTCAAGACTTCGATTGTTTCTAAAACTGAGAAAGCCTCAAAAGGATTTAAAAATAGGATTCTTCTCACCTCACTTCAAATGTCACTGCATACATGGTCTGCTATGAACTAGTCATCAGAACTGCCCCTTTAGCCAACAGAAGGAATAAACACTTCCAAATTACACATCTGACCTATTTTAACTTAAGCAAAGACTAGTTGCGTGCTAGATGCAATTTTTATCTGTGCTGACCATGAAGACTGTCAAAATGACAGATAAATCTCACCATGGTTAACCTACCATTTCAAAGAACAGGATCCCTACAGACATCTTGTAAGAGTTGCTCTGAGGGTCTCTCCATTAAGTTTTCCTTTCAGTCTCATTGAGAAGAGGTCTGAGTGAAATTCTTTTAGCCAAAGTTGCCCTGAAAGAAAACACAGATTCTGGTTAAGAACTAAACAATCAATCACAAAACAATTATGGTTTCTGTTAATTCTTTTGGTCAGAAAAAGAAGCTCTTTTTCTGTTATTCTCTGAAGAAAACTTTTCGATTCTGATGGTTTTTAACTAAACTTTTTGTATTCAAGGCCACACTTTATTTTGAAATTTGCCTGCATTTTAATCACAAAACAAATACTACTGGAGTGAGCCAACCAAAAAATCAACAGCTCTAGTCATGAGCTCATGGTCCCCATTTAGGGTGTTGTCTTGATGGAGAACAGAATTTCTTTTGCAACTTGCACCCTGCTCTCCTTCATCTTCTTACCTTGTGTCCAGGGCAGTAGTCCTTGCAAAGGTGAAAGTTTTGACATTGCAATTTACCTTTCCCTTCAGCTTTTTGGTCATCCCTGGAGTATAGCTGATGGGTGCTAATCCACCCTAATTAGCCTACTGGGAAAACAACAGATAGTTTGCAAGACTTGAAAGGCTTGTTCAGGAAAGTCGACATCTCTGGCAAAGAGCTTAATGTGTCTGCAATCAGGACAAAAGGAGAGATTGGATCACCATAATGAACTCTAATTTTGTATTGCTCCAGAAGGATAAAACGAGGGTGAATTAAGGCTCTGAAATCTTTTAGCACAAGAGCAAATGAAAGCTTTAAATTATGCATTTTTTTCTGTCAACTGAATAAGCACGACTTTATAAGCATGATTTAATCCAAAAAACAGATGCACTCTTCCCTTAAGACAGAAATCTAAGCCAACTGGCTTGCATAAGCATTTCTGTGCGTGATTATTGGACGTGGCAGGTTGAAAGAACCAAGAAGCAGGATTTTGAGCCATGGCAGGAGATGCAAAGAACAGAGGTCCAAATCTTCACAGGAAATAAAAGCAGGCAAGAGAGAGAGAGAATAGTGGGGGAAGACATTCAACAGCATTTAATCACAGAGTTCAGGAATCAGGCTATGAATGCAGTGATGACATGTATAAGTGGCGGTCGGTCCTCTCTGTGCGGTTTTGCTGCGCGAGCAGCATTGAAAGTTGTCGAGCATCATCCATAGCCATGGTTACAAATTTTACCTCGTAATGATTCCATTGTAATTAATGGATGTTCCCACTGCATAAGGCAGAATACTGATGAGGAATGTGGAGGGCAGACAACAGTTTAGCTATCTTTGATTAAAGTCTCACTTTACGTTACGCAAGCTGCATTCATCATGTCACCTCTCTCTCCATTTTCTATTCTTCCTGGTTATTGATAAACTGAACTAGCAGATTTCCACTACAGTAGATTTTTCCTTATTCTGTTTTGTGCACTGCCTCTCTCCTGTTTTTCCAAGGCAGACCACAGATGGAAGTAGGAGCCCATTATGCTCCGAGTTAACTTTGCTTTTGTAACAGAATGGATGTCATTCTGTTCATGTTGCTCTAACCATGTCTCCAGCTTACTAACAACTGATTACAGAATATCCTGGATAGAGTTGAAAAACATTAATCTAGATTTAATGCTAACTTATTACTGTAAGTAAAATTTACTGCTGCTTTAACTTTTCAATCTGTAAATTGCCTAAACATTTGGATTTGTGAACACATGCAACTGATAGCTTGATAAAGTACTAAAGTACAGAGGACAAATTCTGGCCTGCAGTCCACCTACACAAATGTCATTGATCAGTGGGAAGAGCAACAGTTCTCCCTTCAGATTTCTATTAATTACTGTTATTTTACAGTTTTGTTATTTCCATGTCACTTAATTTTGCCCTGATGTTTCCAGCTGCTCTTGAGAACTTCATGAAGTTTGTGATTTTGCTGCTTGGTTGAAAAACTAAACACATGTTGGTGCTTTTCCTCTGTTTATTCTCATGTCCCTTGTACCAAGCGGAAAGAAGCCTGAGGAGCATCAGATGAAGCAGGACCACAAAAAAAACAAGAAAGTGAAAGCTGTCTGCTGCCAGCTCCCCACCAACACTCACTACATGAGAACTAGTGCCTGTAATCCCATATACGTGCACATGCATATGGATGACTCTAGTGCCACTGATGAATAGAAATGTTTGTCTCGCTCAAGTGAAAAGACATCAGCTGCTTTTGGCTTCAAAGTCAAGATGTCTGTTTTCAGCCTTTTTTCTGTCAGAGGCACCTGATGGATCTGGACTGAATCCCACACTGATAGATCAGTAGCATTTAGCTAACTTTTCTGGAGAGCGTGTAGAATTAAGAAAAATGTCTAAAGTCAATATCAATGGTTTTAAAAGTTTTGTTAAAGTCTCTCCTTTTCCTTTCTTAAGGAAGACACTTATATGCTGAGAGCTGTTCAGAGAGAATGGAAAAGCTCAAATCCAAGTTGTCTGACAGAGGACATTGGCTAGATGTTGTACATGGAATAAGGTCACCTCTCTAATCCTGGATGGGTATTTACAGGTAATCAAATAAATAAGAGACATGTTGAAATAAATACTATCTTAACTTGAAAAAGAAAACCAGGAATTTGGTGGGGTTTTCTCCATTCCAAAACAGAACTTTGCATAATTGCGAATCAGCAAAGAAATTTAATTATCTCCAGAGAGCTTCCAGTTATGATGTGCCACATTGTGATATGAAATGATAGACAACTGTTTAATCTTGTTTCCTGCCCTGTTTTCATACTGTATGACTCAAAAGCTGTAACAAACCCTTTTAAAGGCAGACATTTGTTTCTCAAAACCAGTAACTAAACAATGTTTTTCACTAGCTACAAGGATAAAACCAGAAACACTGATGAACAGAACCAACTTAAGAAGAATTTGATTTCCTATTGTCTTCTTACTCTTAAAGACTGAAAAAAAAACCCAAACCCTACAATCACAATCCACTGCTTGATTTGTTTTTAAATAAAGAACATAAACATTACCAGATCATTAACTTGGAGCATGGTGAATGGAAAAGGAAACTCTAATTTGATAATAATATTTGTCATCTTAGGCAAGTCATTTCATACATTATTGAAAAGGTCCAAAAGAAATGACAGAAACTTGATCATTTGAACTATTTAAGTAAAATATGAGAAATACACTATATGGAAAAATTGTGCAGAGGTAATAGCAAAAGAACCAGATGTCTTTGTAGGGCTTTTCAGTCCTTAACTTCAGCATCAGGATGATAAAGAGCACCATAAAAACCGGTCACTGCTGCAGCCAGCAAGCATACATGCAGACACTTCCAGCACAGCCAAGGTATGACATTTTTAGGAACATGGAGTGCATCCATTTTTTTCTCCTGTTTGTACATTTCTGTAAGGGTAGCCAGGTTTTTTGCAAGGCAGAACATGAAGAGAAAGACCAGGAGGCTGGATATGCTGAGTGTAGTCTAACAGGATATACTGGACTATTGGTTTCCCTCCAGATGTTTTTCAATGGAACCAGTGTTTCGATGGCCAACTTTTCCTAAGCTCCATGATGTCAAACATAAGGTTCCCTACCACATGACTCAAGAAATTAAGGATAAAAGCACTGACTTAAGTGTGATTGTGAATCTGGAAAAATTCCTAGAAATAAATTCTTGCTGCAGAATGCACATATTGACAAAAGACACACAGGGGATGCTTAATGAAGATAAGTGAAATGTTAAAAAAAGTAAAAAAAAAACCATGAATGCATATTAAAAATAATTGCAACAATTATTAGGAAGTTTTCCACAGCCACTTAAATCAGTGTATCAGTTTAGGTACTCAGTTTTGCTGGCAAACCTTATTATTACTTTACTGGCCAAATTCAGGAGCCTAAATTTTTACATTGTCTATTGATATTATGATCTATATGATTGTTCTGTTCTGGTGACATAAAAAAACCCCTCCTGAAGCACATCAAAATATTGCAACGAGAGAGAGAAGGTGTAAGAGAGAGAGAGGGAGAGACAGACAGACAGACAGACAGACACTGCTTGGTGTAACATTTCCTCCTTCCTGTTAAACTGACAAGAAGGATTCTTGCATAACCAGATTTCAAACAGAACCTGTCCTCAGAAAGAAACTGTAAGATCAAAAAGTTGAAAGACACACACAATTTTCCTCTGCAACACACCGAAAGGCAGAGGATGGAAGGAAAGAAAACTCCTGTCTTATTGCTGCTCTGATTACTATTTACATATCACTCAAAAAAGAATTTGTCATAATTGATATAAGTTGTGACTGCATCAGTAATCGTAACTGAAATACAAGCTGCTGACTCATGAGTCAACCATGTATTGCTGTCTCTATAGGTTACAGATGAAATAAAAAAGATCGTCAAAAAAAGCCCACCAAACAAAACAGATTTCATGACAAATTAACTTCCCAAAGCAAAATAGTTTCCACTAGAAAAATCCTCCTCCTTGGATCCTCCACACCTCAAAAAATATTTATATATAAAAAAAATTGGAATGACAGCTGTACCCATGAAAAAGTTTGACTTTCTTCTCTGTGGTGGGTTGACCCTGGCTGGATACCAGATGCCCTCCAAGTTACTCAATCACTCCACTCCTCAGCAGGACAGGGGAGAGAAAATATAACAAAAGACTTGTGGATTGGGATAAGTGCAGGGAGAGCCCACTCACTTATAACCATCACAGTGCAGTCAGTTGCCTCTGACACTCCTGCTCCTCAGGGGGAAGACTCCTCACACTCTTCACCTGCTCCAGCATGGGAGTCTGCCCACAGGAGACAGTTCTCCACAAACTTCTCCAACATAAGTCCTTCCCACAGGCTGCAGTTCTTCACAAACTGATCCAGCGTGGGTGACTCCCATGGGATGAAGTCCTTCAGGAGCAGACTGCTCCAGCATGAATCCCCCCCAGAGTCACGAGTCCTGCCAGCTAATGTGCTCCAGCCTAGGCTCCTCTCTCCCATGGGGCCACAGGTCCTGCCATAAGCCTTCTCCAGAATGGGCTTCCTTGGCTTCACAACCTCCTTTGGGTATTCACCTAATTCAGCATGGGGTCCTCCAGGGGCTGCAGATGGATCTCTGCTCCCCATGGACTGCAGGGGAACCTCTGCTTTGGCACCTGAAGCACCTCCTCCCCCTCCTTCTCCATTGAACTTAGTGTCTGCAGAGTTGTTCCACTTGCATATTCCCACATCTCTCTCTGGCTGAAGTTGCTGTTGTACAGTTTATTCCCCTTTCTTAACTCTTATCCCAGATGCACTACCACCATCACTGATGGGCTCCATCTTGGACAGCAGCAGGTCTGCCACGGATTTGACTGGTATTGGCTCCATCAGGCACAGGGAAAGACTTCATCAGCTCTCCACAGAAGCCACTCACAAACCCCTGCTACCAAAACCTTGTCCTGAAAACCCAATACATTCTCATGTTCAAAACAGGAACATTCTCAAAGCCATTGCAAATCAATCTCTCAAGACTTGCCATCAAGGATATCTGTTCCCTTCTATCACAGACCAGAGATAAACGGTAAGAATTGATGGAACGTAACTCTTTTTTCCAAGAAATTTCTTGCCAGTTTAACAAGTGCTAAGGTTCAAGAAAGTAACTTGGTATCAGTTCTCCAGGAAGAACAAAAAAAAAGGGATTTCTGTAGATTCTTAATAAGTTCCCACCACTCTTGTGTCACACTCAAGCAACCTCTGCTAAAGACCTTGCCACTGCTCCATCTATACTTCTAAACCATAGTATCATATGATTTCACAACTGGTCCTCATTATCTTCTGCCACATAAAATCCTTGGGATGAATGTGCCACACTCAGTTAATTCAGTATTTTTTTCCAGTTATGGAGAAATATAGAACATACCAGGTTAAGATTCCTTGGAATGTTTAAGAAGAAAGAGGATGCAAGTCTATAAATCATTTGAAAATGGACTTGCACAGATGGTTTTAATTGACATAAGGACATGATTCATAACAGAATATAAGGAAAAATCTAGCAACTCTATTTTGGTCTACTGATTAACCCTCCTGCACAATCTCTGCATGCAACCAATGTTGGGACTTAGGGTTTCAAGCACCCTGCTGACAAACTGTCCAGAATTACAAGTGACTGACAACTTCATGTCATAAATATTTTCAAGGCACACTCTACTCAAAAAAGAGAGAGAGAATTCTAGAGAATTAGTTTACTAGAGCTCTTTGTAATTTCAAAGCTACAGAATTTAAGAAAAGCTCCAGACAGTACATTGCTCTGGGTAACACGCTACTACTGAGACTTGTTAGACTTGATGCTCTGCTTAATGTTAAAGAAGCTCAGTATTTGCTACAACAGTGTTTCTCACATGATTCTGCCAAATGTGACTTTTAGGCTGATGATTCCCAAAGCAGGGGGTCTGCTTTGCAATACTTCTTCTGGAAGATCCAGTCAAAAACATTTACCTGTTTCTAAGTAACAGACAAGAGAAAACACAAGATTTTTGTCCTCGCTGAAAATAAATTAATAAGCTTTCCTTATTAATTTGGTTGTGAACAAAGCCTGGCATTAGGCAGGGAAGTTGTTCTTTTTCAAAGATAGTCTTTCAACTACGCCTGTAAAAATCTGCCTATACTGGGCCCACTCAGACTCCTATCAAGAAAACAAGTTCAGCACAAACTGGAAGCTTGAATTGAACTGCTAATTTCCTTGAAGACTCCTCCTATTCTCAGCTCGTAGCAATATGCAGCTGAGCAAAACAGTTCTGCAATTAAAGAAGAGAACCTGTAATGGCACTTTTTCTCCTCCATGACACCTTGGCTTAAATCTGAAGAAGAGAAGATGTGACTGGATGCAGAGACTGGAAGTGTGAGGATGCAAACAAGTTAGATACTGAGAAGTGAAGACATTTTGTAACTGTTGGCCAGTTGCATGTAAATATCTAGTTCTTATATCAGAAGAGACAATCTTTGCCTCATTTGCTCCCTTCTCCATCAAACTTTGCTTCTTTTACTCCCTTCTCCATCACATTTATCAGTTTATAGACCTTTTACCCTTTTGTTTCCTGAACAATCTGCAGAGCTGTACACATTGAATAATTCTTCATACAAAAAAATTGTTCCTTATTGCCTTTTACTCTTTGTCTTCCAGTTCTATACCCTCTTTAGCTGAGACAACAAATCAGAACACCACTCAAAACAAAACCCCAATTATATAAATCCAGACACATTGCAAAAATATGACAAAGGTTTTTATTTTTCTGAATTACTTCAAATAACTAAGACAATGCTGGCTCCTGGTACCTGTGCCCTGTATTTAGTGTTTTCATGCAGAGATTACAGATAAGCTTTTAGAAAAAAAAAAACTACAAGGAAGGAAGATTAGTGTCCTTCTACAAAAGCTCCAGCAAGAGAATATATTAAATGCATAGCACAGATTCACATAGTGACAAGGCAAAGAAAGATAAACAAACAAACAAACCAACAGAGCCTCAAAAGTGAGAATAAGAAATTCTAATGTGGTGCCAGAAAGCTCACTGAAAATATCAGTGAGGAAGGAAGGACAATTACTCAAAGATTATTAATCATGTTCATTCTGAAGAGGTGAAATTAAGTCAGGGATAGTAGAGGAGCTAACAGGAATAATAAAGAGTGGATTGCAGAAAAGCTTTGGTGTGTTTGAGGGTATAAGAACTAATGCTAAAACAGATTGTAAGGCTCTAAAAATTTTAGATATTTGTGTGTGCATGTGTGTTCCTTCTCCAAACACATTCAGCTTCAATCAAGATGAGGGGTAGAACATATTGGGGTGACCTTGCCAGCAGCAAACCATTCAGCAAGCAGCAGCATCATATCATAAGACTTCAAATAATAGAGGAGTTGCTAATGTATTCAGAAAGCAGAGGGAAGAAAGAGGGAGGTATTAGGCACATTGACTCAAAACCTACTCGAATTGTTCTGCATTCCTGAACATTAGCCCTCACAGGCCTTGCAATCATGCAGGACCATCATCTTAACAAGCAAAATCTTGAAAAAGTAGTGCTAAAAGCATTTGAATGGGCTCTAGGGAGTCACTATAACGACTCTTAGAGAACGCAGATCAAGCAAAACAACAAGATTATTACAGATTCCCTAAACAGAAATTAAATGCTAGCAAAATACCTCACAACCCTGAAAAAATAATGATCTCCAAAACAGGCAGCTTTTCACCAAAGGACCAGTTTAGATCTTCATCTGTTTTCAAGAGAGTTACGTGCATTTTCCATCGCTGACAATGAGATCAGTGTTGGGTTCCAAGTGTAGGTCCAGGAGCCATTAGAGCAAACGACAAAAGCTGTCGCACAAAAATTACCCTGGAATGCATATTCTGAGGGCCAACTTTAACATCTTATATTTGGACAAAGTATTCTGGATTATGTTTCCAAGTTACCAGAAGAGAAATACATTTTTGAAAGGATAAATACATTTTTGAAACAAATATGTACCTTCTCTGGTATAAATATTGGGGCGGGGGAGGAATCCTAAAGTTCATGAAGTTCAGCTTCAGGAAATTTCAGTCACTTAAGCTGCTGATCTAAGATTTTTAAAAAAACTTCGTTTTAATCTTCTAGAAATGTTTGGAGAAAGTGGATGTAGCATTTCAGCTGATGTTTCACTGTTACTGCAAAGGCCCAGAGTTTGGGGTATGATCTACAGAAGACCAAAGCAGCATTCAGCTGCTGTTAAGCCTCAGCAGAAGTTGACTACCTAATTCCACTGTGTGCATTTAAAAAACTCCCTAAGTATCAAGCGACCTCATGCTCCTCCACACAGCAGCTCAAACAAAGGCTACAAAACTTTGGTGTAAGTGTGGTCAAGAGGGGAAGAAATAGATTACTGCAAGGCAAAGTGCTGTGCTAGCATCATCCTCTGCCAGAGGGAGCAGGACATACAAGCCAAGGACAGAGTTCTTCCTCCACAAGAGCAAGTCAAAGACTAATATGGAGGAGGACTGTGGGAACACACTGAAGTGAAAAATTAATAATCCTTGGCACCTTACACTAACTATAAAAGCTCTGGTAACACAGAAACCTCAGGATGTTGCTTGCACTGCCACAGAATTTTAAAGTGCATAATATCCCTTTAAATCATACCATACAATTTTATACAAATCTCTGAATAGAAATTAAATGTACTGCAGATCAAATTACATAAACTGTGTAACAGATGCTTTATATTTATTTTTTATCCTTGTTTAAGGTTTTACTCATTCCTAATCAAATGTTTATATGACTAAAATTCGGGTTAACTTGAAATTATGTGTTTTATTTGAATTTTTGGAAGCATGCAATGCCCATCGTTGTCCTGGCAGTATTTAAAATACTGAACTCATTTAAATATTTTCCAGCCCAACATGGAAGACAGGAAAGTCAAATGTGCTATACAGCAACATTTTACTATGTGCTGTTGTATCTGGTAATCAAAATTCACTGTCTTCTCATGTCACATAGGAAACAATATTGGTCCTTCAAGTGGGATTATACAATACAAATCAATATACATCAATAACAGATAACAAGAAAATTAAATCGAGGCTATATCATGAAATATTGCCATGTATTTGCAATTCTTTTGTACAAAAAGAAAAGTAAATTCAATGGAATAAGAGGAATTAAATAGATTTTACAGTTTTTAAAAAGTGAAAGTGAGGAATTTTGCTAGCATGAGGATTCTTAATGAGTATTCAAAGGAAAAGCACCAAATGAGTACAGCACAAATTGCAAAAAGGAACCTTTTCCCAAGTCATCCTGTTTAGAAACTTTAGAGGTCATTGTACTTTGATAAATTCAAAATTGCCAAAATTATGTTTTCAAGAAGTGTTTTCATGACCATTGATACCTGATGATGGTATAACATCAAGAAATTGTTCACCTCAAGAACTCAGGCTAAAAAGTTATCAGCAGGTTAATCCAGCAAACATTGTCTAAGTGAAACTTCAATGACAAGAGAACACCAAGGAAATAGAAGATATTGTGCAATTGTGAAATTCTCTCTTCTACTGTGAGGTCTGAAGCTCATTGTGCGGCTGTGGCACCTGCAGCCAAGGGCCTACCCAGGAGATGTTATTTAAGCCATCCAAACTAACCATCTGCCATACACTTGGCTTTCAGTTTTAGGGACCTGAACTTATTGGTCCAGCCTGTATTATCCTTAGCTGTTCTCTTGAGATGAACAATGAAGGGAAGTCAAGCAACGATTTATTCT
>NW_008692848.1:0-35251 GCF_000695815.1 Acanthisitta chloris | reverse complement strand
CCCAAACAAAGGAGAAGAATCTGCATGGTTGTCAGGATGGCCGTCCACCCCTTTTCCAACTGCTTGGAATCAGCATGCCCCAGACTAGCAGAGTCTGCACATTGACTTCAAGGCTCTGAACAGTCCTGCTCCACTTACCACTCCCTGAACCACACCACTAAGCTCTTCTAGGTGACATTCCCATCATGGTATTGTCTAAAACAAATTTATTTAAGTTGCAAACAAACTTCCAACAAATTATTATTTTTAGAGATAATTTCCTCTCTGAGTATGAACGAAAGCTAGTAAAAAAGTAAGAAAGATGATGCTACATGATATAACATCATCAGTGATTTATACTGTCCTATTCTCTTTCCAAGGATGGTACGAATGTTTCGCAAATAACCTGGTAAGTGTATTGCATCATTTCAGCAGACAGAAAATCTTACCCCTTGGCCAAAGTCAGTAACTATGTGGCATTTATACAACAGTGCACATGGTATATGCTGCAATCCCAAGAGTGCAGCAAAGAAAAAACAGAAGCTCCCAAGCTGTGAAGTTCAAATCCAGACTTCGACCAAATTTAATGATAGCCGAAGCCAGATATTGTTTCAACACAATAGAAGGTTTGGATCCAGCTGCAAATTTTGGCTATATAAATGACTATTTCTGAAATTCATGCATTTTCATGAACTAGGCTTTGGTTTGAGCCCTGAGCAAGATATGGACTAACCACAAAAATACAGAAATTAGTTTGGGCAAAAAGTCTGGGTCAAAGCTTACTTGATTCAAAGTGTGCAAAACTTTACACTAATTTTTCTCTGTGGTGCAGTTGTACCAAAGAGCAAAAAATACACTCTGGATGAATGTGAATATTTTGGTTTTGTTTTGCAAAAGTGCACAATTGTGATGCAAAACTTGGCAGCATGACAAACTCTACAACAACCCTTACAAAATTGCACCAATGGTAACTAAAAATGTGCATCTTCTTTCTCATCTAAATTTATCCAGGTCTCAACTTGGAGTCATTTTATCTTCTAACAGCTTTCTCTGCTTGACTGGTAACCCCAATTTTCAAGTTTTACTCACTGTAGAAGTGTGCATCAGCAAAGACTGAAGTACACATTAAGTTTCTCTTAGTCAGACAAAACCATATAAACATAAAATATACATGTTTCTTAACCCCTCCTTGATCCTGACATTTATTTTCTTATCAGCTTTAGACTATCCAACCTGAATTCTTGATGCTTAGGCACACTAAAGCCCAATAGCCACTGCACATAGACCTTGAGATTCCTTTGTTTATTTGTGTATGGATCATATCAGCACTTTGGCCACAGCAGTGGTCCAGAAGGTAGCAATCAGGTATTATCCATTTCGATTCCCAACTCCTTATTTGCTCTTTCCAAGTTGGAGACCTCTCTCCTGTAATTAGAGCTGTCCCCTTGGCTAGTGGATGTAGGAAGTATTTGGCCATATTCAGACATACTCTTTGCTTCATCCAGATGACCATATGATCTAGATTTTCCCTTCTCATTAATCACTCCCCAGACTTCATGCCACTATTACACCATCAGTAAAGCTTTTATGTTTCATTCCATCAGGTTAATATGGATAAAGGTCAAACACCATGTTAATGCCAATTAACTAAGGCTAATACCTTTTGCAGATAAGATCCTACTTATGGTTGTGGAGGAAGATACTAATTTCACCAGCATGAGGACAACATTACCTTAGAAACTTTTTTACATCTCCAAAACCCTCAAGCAATTTAGTCTGCCAATTTCTAAGGTCAGAGTCTCTCACTGAGGAGAAGATAGGGAGCAAGGCAGGCACTGAGAATTTTGCAAAATTCTCAGGTTACTTTGTCATTCTTCCAATTCTCCTTTTCCAACCCTCCATCCAACATTATGGGATGAAACCATCTGAAGGAACGAGCTGGAAAAGTCTGAAGGATAACCTGAAACTCTTCTTGCCCTCCGGAAAATTCTGAAATCCCTCCTATTTAATTACAACACAGCTTGTATAACACTTTGGCTGCATTTCCTCCTCTGCTTTGCTTTGTTTGCGTTACTAAGAATATTTGCATGAAAACAGGATATTTGTTTATTAAGAGTTCATCATCTCCTGCTGTGTATTCTCCACTTTAAGTCATATTCCTTAACATTTATTAGCAAAAGGAGACCATAAATCCTGTTTCCCGTAAATGTGCCTAATAATAAAATGAGCAAAGAGACTGAAGTGGAGAAATTCAGAGAGAAAAAAAAGTGAGAAGGAAAGACTAGATGATACATGGTGTAAGTTGTGTTTTCTAGGGGCAATGGCCTAAAATGTTCCCTGTGAGGTGTGAACTTTTCTTCAGTACTACTTATCCAATCCTTCCATTCCCGAGCAGTTTGCCAAATTGGACAGACACATATGGAAGTCCTATGTTGCCATCAGAAAGCAAGTCAATAACTCCCCCTAATCCCTTTTAGTTTTACTGATTTTCTTTACCAAGAATGCCAACCTATAGGAGGAATATGCAACATGGGAAAGAAGGATTCACATTGCCAGCACAGCTGGCACCATAGATCTGGAACAGCAGAAGAAAAGATCTAAGTGTGTGCCAAGAAAGGACTAAGCAAGCCTCAAGTGCAATCTTGGGTTTAGCTTCATAGTGTCTTCTCATTTATCATTTTCCTTCAAAATATGGTTTGCATTTCCAAGATGTATCAGATTGATAGATTCTCACATGACTGAACATGTTTACAATTTTGCAGGCTTTTTTTAGTGCTAAAATCTGCAAAGATCTACAAGTAGTTGGCTAGAAAAAAATGAGCGAGGAATTATTCCGAAGTGCTAAGCAATAGTCCAAAGCACTAACACACACAACACACACCCAAAGGATTTCTCATTACCCTCTGCAGGATAAAAATGGAGACTACATGCAGTTACTAACTACTTTCAGGACTACACAGTAAGAAATGTGGGGACATTCTTCTTCCAAATAGGATTCTAGAAGTAAAAAAGCAATGTAAGGAAAGGACTGGGAATGATTCCATAACTCTGACATACACTACAACCAGTATTACATGATCATATCTTCAGAGATGTTAAGCAAACAAAACCCATCTAAAAACAGAATAAAAACTGCCTTTTCAAATTGGGTGTTAAAATGCATCTATCTAGGCTGGTCCCAGCAAGGAGAAAGCCAAGAATCCACCTACTAAAAGTTAATACAAGGATTTTAAATGCTATCTAAGAATTAATTATGTTGATTTCACAACAAACTGGCATGTCCACTACATCCTTTCTCTCTCCTTTGTCTTTCTTGAATCATTACTTTGTTTTGCCTGAAGTTGGATTGATCTGTCATTCTAGACCCAAGCCACATATTTTCACTGACGTAGGGATGAATTCTGCAGCTACAACAAATTTCTCCTCAATCTGTAAAAGTGGCACATGCACAAAGTGACTCCTAAAATTCTGTCATTTAAAACTAACTGGTAAAGGGAGAAAACAAGAAACTGGGCAGTTAAACGCAGCCCAAATATATCAGTAACATTTATGTCATCTGTTTTCATGTGATGTTTGCAGTTTCTCAGGTCTATCCAAAGTGTTATGATGGAAAAATCCCAAGTTAAAATTTTCAGTACTAACTGCAAACAAACGCATTTTAGACAAATACGAATAAACCCACTCCTTAGAAAGTTCGATTCCTAGAGCATGGCTTGAGCTCTGAAATTATGAGGTCTTTATCTTTTTGTCCACTTAAAAAAAAAAAGGTACCACAACTACCAGAAAATGAATAGGTTTTTTTAACCTAATAACATGAGTATCAGTCTTCTAGTTTCTCATGTGTGACATCAGCACTTTCATAAGCAATCCTAGGTGATGGGCTCAGTGCAGGAAACTAAATTCCTTACTTTCTTGAAAGTTACCACTACTACGAAGTAACAGAAGATAACAAAGAACAGGCTAAGTACCTATAATACACCTGAAATATACATATATGTACTGGTATAGCTGTATATACATAAATATATGCTAAAAGACATACATATATAACATTCATACAACTACAACTACGTGGTACTGTAGTGCCCACTATTCAGCATCACCCCTATTTCCTTTGTCGTGTTCAGTTCATCGAATGTTCTGGCTGTGACACAAATCTCAAATCTCTTGCCTGGGAGAGCTGATCTCCCACACAGAGAGACAGCACCTGGGATAAACTTCCTTTAAGAAGAAACCCAGACAAATGGACACAGAAGGTGCTGCAGTGAATTCCAGTAGCTACCCCAGTAGAGACAGCTGGGTCAAGACTGTGCTCTTGCTTTACAGCTTAAAATGCTTGCAAAACCCAGCCTCCCCCAAAGGTGAGCTGTGGGATGCCTTCTCTTATTCCATTTGCTTCCCTCAGGAGGGCTGAGGACAAGACCTCTACTGACAGTTTCTTATCTTTAGTGGTCTTTCCATGCTCGCTAGGACATAGACAGAAAGGTATAGGCTAAAAGAACATGAATTGCTCAAATTTTAATCAGAGACTTGACTACCTGCCAAACCATCCCAGAATTGGTAAGGAATCAAAAGGTCTTAAATCATGTTTTAGACACAGGCTTTAAATCATCTGGACTTCAAATTTATAATAAACTACATGCTTTATATTTTTATGTATAAAACTCCATCAGTAACAACTCAAGCCAAATACTCACTAAAACCAAATTATTCCCATGACTAGAAGTGCAGATTTTTCAACTGTATTAGAAGAGAATTTAAACAAAAGAAGTCATAGCACTATTCCAAATTTGTAACTGGGAAATTTTAGAGACAAAAATTTGTTGGTCTCAGATACCTCTTGTGAGACTCCTAATTCCGCATTTATACTACTAAAATGTGATGTACTTACTTTCAGAAGCAACAAGACTCTACAAGTTCCTCTGTGGACAGAGGCCTAAAGAACTTGAATAATCATTATTTAGGATAATCTCAGTTTTAGAACTCTTGCTATCTTCCATTGTAAGTCTATAAAGTGCTAACTATTACATCTGTTGCATCTCGTTGGGAATTTGGGACCCGCATGACTTATGTTAAATAATATTTGTATATTTCATACTTTTGTTGGATTCACTGGCACATTTGTCTTGGTGCCAGAATGAGGAGAAATTTAAAAAGTACTTTAAGAGATCCCAGTTCTCAAACCATTTGTTACAATCCTGCATATTTTCTTGTTACTTATCTCCAGCAAAATAAGGCCAACATGGTTCATGGTGCCATATTTTATTTCAGAAAGATTAATAGGCATCACAACCAGAGAAAACAGATCCCTTAACACTGTGGCCTGAATGGCAGACATTACGTCTATGACACAGGCCAAGATGTAAGGACACATTTTTGCCTCAATGCTCACCCACAACCTCTAGATCAGCATCAAGTCTTCGGTATTCTGTGACCAGACCTTACAGCAGGATCTGCCTGTGCAGACTCCTGTTCTTGTGTGGCATCTCATTAAGTTCAATGGCACTGTGCATTGGATAACAGTTCAGTGCAAGGCCAGAGCTTTGACTGCAAAGCACTTTGCAGCAACAAGGTAGTCTAATTCTATATTTTATAGAGTGCTGTGAATGTCTATAAAGCTATCTAAAAGTATAATAAATACAGTGACAGCAGAAGCAATAAAACAAATGTAAGGCTAGTGGATGCAAGCAGTTAGTAAGAAAACAGCAGGGTGGGATGCAGTAACCAACTATCACATATATGTAGCTGCTGGAAACTACACAGGTCCTATCAGGCACCAGCAATAAAATGCCTCTTCCATAACACATACTTCTAACATTTTCCCAGATTTGTGTTACTTTTCCATGCCATTACATATTGCCTAATTCATGTGTGCAAGGTATCTCAGCTTCATGCACATCAGTCTTTTTTACTACATTTAACTTAACCAGTTAAGATTTCCTCCAGTATGAACAAATCCCAAAGCAGCTGACAATGTCTGACTCTAGAGGAGACAGTCAAAGAAACAAGGTTGTTACTCACTGAATACTCACTTAACCAAGGAGAATGGCTTCTCAAATAGCTTCTTGGTGGTGGCTTTACTACCTGTGTGTTTCACACAATGGAAGATGCAACAAACAGAATGAATCTGTTTAAGTATCAAGTAGAGAGAGTCTGAATTTCCACCACAAAGACTGAGTTATAACCTTCCAGTGTTTTTGTGAATACCTACCACTTTGTCCAGTAATTCAGATTCACATCCCCAGTGCTTTTGACAACACTGTCAGTCAAATGCATAAAGAGACAACAGCAGGAGTTTAGAAGAACCCAATGATCTCTTCCATCCAAGTGATGAATGTGTATGTGTCTCTTCACCTGAATCAGTATTTCAGCAAAAAAAAACTCCTGGAAGCTGGCAGAACTCCTTCAGTAGCCAGATGAAGAAACCTGAACTGACCCACGTAAGAAGGGAATGTCTGTTCTGTTTATACTGGATATGAGACCAAGGGAGAGACTCAGATTCCTAGAATTTCCCAATATCTGGAAACACTATTCTAGTGTCTGGAGTTTTTATCTCTGAACAAGGTCTAATCAAGGTGTACATATATGACTCAAATCACATTTTACCAAAAAATATTACTTACATAATGGAGAACAGAGTAATTTTGATTTTGTATTTTTCTGCAGGTTTCCTTTTTGTATCTTGCAAAGGATGGGCAAAATAAAAACTTGAAGGACTTTCCTTAAGATGGATTTAAGCTGTATTTAAGACAGTTTCAAGTTTCTTAATCATTCCAAAACACACCAGAAAAAAATTGCAATACAGATCCCAAAGTAGGTACAAACATGTAATCTCAAACTTGAAACTAGAACTCTCTAAAAAACTACTAAGGATAAGCATGTACAATTATTTTACCCTACACTACAAACCAACAGAAAGACTTTTCAAGGGTGAAAATTTGCTGCTGAGGACCCAAAGCCTGCACACTAAGCATTTGAGGGGCAAGACTATGTGTCTTGCCGATTCTTTTGCTTGGCTTCTTATTTGTTAAACTTTGGACCAGTCAGGTACAATGGCTTGAAAGCCCTATAGCAGCTGGAGTGCATTAGCTCCAGTGCTGGAGTGTATCTTCCAGCATAGTTTCATCTGAAAGGAATCCAGTTCATCTGCTCCAAGATTACTTGCCAATGCATATCAAAGCAAGGTAAGTGTGGACAACTGGTAGATTTTCTTCAAAAGAGCACTCCTGAGCTGAACTAAAACACGCAGGTAGACAGACCCCATGCATACACTTTGGAAAACACATTGCAGTGTGGAGACTGGCAGAGCTCACTGACCCACAGAACCTTTTCTAGTGGTCTGCAGGGACATCGCCATCATTGGTGTGGCTTTCCTATTTAAAAGAAAATTAATAAATCATATGAATAGAAAACTAAGATAACAGTTTTTCCACATACCAATTTGTCTAGCTTCATCTAGTCTGCGATGTAAATGTATATGAAACTAGAGACAGTCCAAGAAACTATGAAACGAATAAACTGATCAGTTACATAATCCTTATGTTACGATCACATTATGGAAAACTCTGAGAAATCTTACCCTAAGTGCTTCCTATACTGTTTCCTTTCAAGCTTCCTTGCAAATGACACACGTTGGCTCCGCTGTCATGGCAGGAGACATTTACCTCGGTTTACTTAGCCTAATCAGAAGAAAAAAATACATTAAAAATAAATCTTTATATTCAAGCAATCCTGTAGGTGTTAGTGTGTAAAACCTACTCCCTATAGGAGTTAGTGTGTAAAATCAAAAGTAACAGTGACTTTTATGAAATTAAAGGACAATTGGAAAATCTCTCCATGTGCCCTTTTCTGTAAAATCTAAACATCTGCTTAAGATCCTGATGCAGTAACACAATCTGTCTGCAACTTTCATAGTTATGAATAAATGCATCTTAAAACACAATACTGCAAAATCCATTCCTCCTCCATTTGCCTGCCAAATTCAGAGTTCAAAAATCTCTGACCTGGGTCTTCTAATCAGTTTCTGGCCCTCTTGCTTCCCTTGGGAGCTGCAAAGGTGGAGGCAGCTGGACACAGCCAGCACTGCTCCTTCCTCCTGCAGGAGAGTCCTCACTGGCACATGTGTGCCAGATCCAGAATCGTCCTGTGCTTCCCACTGTCAGCCCTGACAGAGGAAGAGGTGTTGGAAGAAATGAGAGACACACTATGGCTGTGGCCAAGGCAGCAGAGCTCAGACAGGGGATCCACTTGGAGGATGAAATGCATCTGTACAGCATAAACCTCCTGTGAATTTTGTTCAGTAAGCAAGAATCACAGGCAGTAATGATGATTGAGTCAGAATCATCTTATTGAAAGAACATCTTTGATCTGACATGCTACGGTCAAAGATATCCCCTAAATACAACATCAAGGGCTTAACAGGTATGAAAGCCTGAACATTATTTTCAGAGCAATTACGGCAAACAGAGCCTTGAATCCTTGGAATAGAAAAAATAATAATTGGATTTTACTTATCTGTGAGTTAGTCCCAAATGAAAAATCAATTTAACTCACTGTTCTTACAATGAGATAAGGAGTGTGGTCCTTGTTAACTGGGACTGTGATGCAAGTTCATGGAACTCTTCTGAAACTCTGCTTTAGTTATGTCATGATTGCTTAATTTAGAATTGGCTCAGTCACTGAAATTTCTGTGCATTATTTCATGGATCATAGCTGTGTACCAAGGTAAATGAATGGGAAGATACTTTATTTGATGTTTAATATCAACACACCTTGAGACTATCACAGTATTCAAGCAGCTGCTCTAACAAGAAACACCTTTCAGTTTGGAAGGCTTTTTAGCTGAGTCCACTTTGTTTATCCCTGATAAATTATTTCTGATTAGTTACTTTGTATGAGTTATAGAGTTATCAGCTCTTCATGAAAGCGCTAACCCCCCAAACCTGCTATTTTTCAAGGGGGTGGAGGGCATTCCTTTATTGTGTTCCAATTCATTCTCTTTTGTTTCATTTTCTCCTGGTAGAAGATTCTGCCAAATATTTCAAAGCCCTTCTTGGCAAGCAGTAAAATAATTTGGACAGAGTATATTGCAATTAGAATTTTTTGGCAGGTTTCATATTTTGGATGCTGATGAGAAGAGTATCAGTTTTAGCGCACTTGACAGGTTCATTATTTCAGATAATTTGCTGCCACACAGCACCATTGCTACAGATTGTGTTTGCTTGACAAACCAGCAAAGAGACACAACCCAATTTCTGGTTTTTTTAAGTGCAGATAACATTAAACAAATCAGTTTTTCTCCCCTCATGTGTCATTCACTCTAACTTAACTCATAAAATCTTATTTCTCTCCCTAACCTTCTGTATCAGAAAACTGTTCCTTATGCTCCAGAACGTAACATCATGTCACTTGTTAGACAAGCAAAGGTTGTAAACCACGCAGAAGAACACATTTGCATTGCTGTCATTAGAGGCCAAATTCAATTATTGCCTCTTTTGTTTGGCTTTGGGACTGCAAAAATCCATGAATATCCCACTAAGATGAATTTTTTGGGTGGCAGGGGCGTGAGGATGAGGGTTGTGACCTTATGTACGTTTCTGCACTCCAGAAGTCACACAATGTTTTTATTGGATCCTGTTCTAAATTTGTGTCAGCACTTCCTTTATAAATCCTTATTTTGATACGGATTATAAACTGCTCATAAAAACTCCATCCCAGACTAAAAGTCTATTTTGTTGGGGTGGGGGGTGCCAAGTACCAGACTTGATTTGGTATTTCTGGACCCTAAGATTAAAAACAAAACACACCTTGTGAGAGTTCAGAAACATTTTAGACCAGTCAGAGACTTGTTCTCTTTATGCTTTACAGTTAAAGTATTAGGCAGGCTGTTTGCTGGAGTTTTTATTTCCCCTACATAGCTTTCCCAATAAAAACTTCCAATGAAACAGTCAGTAACAGACCACAATGCAAGACATGCCATTATGCACATGTCTCCCCCTGCTAGAAGAAGTCCTAGTGGTTTGTGTTACTTCTTCCTCACAGAGTTATTACACCGTCTGAGGAAAAATACTCATAAAACTAAATCAGGGTCAGAGGTCACTGAGGGGAAAGGGGGCTCAAGATCTATGTCCTCCTGGTCAAGGAGAGTTGTCTTCTTTAAATTTTATGTCTACACTGTGGTGTTTCACAATAACATACAGTTACATTTATTTACCTGTCACTATAGACAACAGTGCTCAAGAACCAGCACTTGGCTTGCCACCATCCTCAGTTCTTCAGTTCCATCTCTAGCACATGCCACGATTCCTCCTGCAAGTGGAGTTGTATTGAATAGACATTCATACTAAGGTTAGGAATAACTGAGACAGTTCTAAGAGTAGCTTTTCCCCCCTCCTTTGTTCTCCTGTACTCAAAAAAACAGGCATTTGGCTTGGGAAGGCAGAACTTGGTCTGTTAACTGTAATAACCAGTGATTTCATCAAAATTGCTTCATTGCCAATGATCTCACCTTGCAGAGCAACCTGGACATTCATAGTGCAGTTCTCAGTCACAGAGTAGCGCTTTGGTGTTTGCCTCTTTGTCCTCCACACACTTTTAAGCACCATTGGTATGTTAAAGAAAAATGCATGCAGCCCTCACTGTTAGCTGTGTATTCCCTACCCACCACAACGTGTTTGACAGACAACACAGCAACACACAGAAGTCATGTGCAACACCTCCAGGAGTGACTGTTTGCCTCTGCAAGTCCTCAGAGAGAACGACAACAAGCACATCTTGGCAATTTGAAAAGTTCAAAGCTAATAATAACAACCTTAAGGACAAAAGTTCATTATGAAAAATACTATGAGAGCTGATGCAGCTCAAGACGCAGCTTTATATGAAATGAGAACAAAAACCCACAAGAATTCATAATAGTGCTCACAGAACTGCACTGAGCTCAGCTTTGTGGCAGCACCACACTGGAGCCCCATGCTGCAAGGAGAGCCATTCGTGTGGTCTCTGCTAGTGGTGTTTTCACGATTCTCTTAATTAATTTGATCTGAGTGTTCCTGGCAGCGTTGGAGGTTGAGTACTGCAGAAGCTGGATAACACTTCACTGATGATTTGCAGAAACCCTTGTATGTTTATATCTTCAGCAGACCATCAAATCCACAAAATGCTTTGGTCAGTTTAATAATTATCCTGGGAAGCCAAGTAGTGCTGTCATTATCAAGATGCTACCTCCTGCCTAATGCCTTAAACCAGCTTTTGCTTTTTGGGGTGACAGCTGTGCTTGAACATTATGCAGAATACATTACTTCCATAATGAGATTGTGACTTGCTATTGATCTCCACTGCTTTCATCACCACATCCACATCAGCTATTTATGTCAATCTCAATAACTAGTCACATGTATGTATATCTGCAGTGGCTACATGCAGACTTTCAACAAAACTTGTGAATCTTACTCATTGTCCTCCGCATTTTCTGTTCCATTAACTCAATTTTATGTTATTTGCTTCTTAAAGTAAAACAAAGATTTTGTTTCTGTTATTGATAATTAACATCTTTCCTCATTAAAACTCACATATTTCATTCATTGACCTTCTGTAATGGAATGGTTTCCACTAAGAGTATTCAGATTTTAGGGAGTTGGTGGAATCTTAGATTTTAAATTAGTGCCATCATATATAATCAGCAGGGGAAAAATCCACATATTTACGGTAGATATGCTCAAAAGGGATAAGCACTAAAAGTTTAAATATGTATGGACATACTCGCAACTTTTCCCACTGAAAATACCAAGCCTAGTTAGAACCTGTGGAATGCAGAAAACAGAAAAATACAATACTAAAGATTGTCACATGAATCGCTCAACTTTCATCCATGTCTCCAGCTTTCTTGTTAAAATGAGGATAATGCCCCTAACAAAATCAATGAGATTTACCTGTCAGACACCTGCAAGGACCTGGGGTTCTGTTCATTGCATAGTTTCAGCTCCCGATGTTTCACTTTTTCCTCCATGCAGTATATTGATAAACAGAGTAATAAACAGAGCTAGAACTGCAGCATTTTCCAAGGTTTTTCCTTCTTCTTCAGTTTTCCTTAAATCCAAGGCCAAATATGTGATCAAAATAAATAAAATACACACCCTTCTCTGCATTTTTACCAAAGAAAAGGCAACTCTCATCATATAGCCAGTCACTAACAACAATTGGAAATATAAATCACAAATAACAGTGCATTCCCCAGGAAGACCAGTTCTCCAGAAGACTGAAGATGGAGTCAAAACTGCAGCTTCCTCTCCTAAATGAAAGAAAAACTTGTTTTTCCTTTGTTTTATTTCATAAGCATGTAAATGACAGAGGTCATTTCTAGTGCTCATTTCATGCCTCAAGGAGAAGAATTTTCCTCTGCACAGAGTATTGCACACTTAGCATACTGAATCTAGCAAAAGTAGAGAATGAAAAAACCCTCACAACCTTAATAATGGCAATTAGATAAAAAAATAAATGGAGATAAGTTTTAGAGACTGTTGCACAGTTAGGGGCACAAAATATCCACTCACTGTTGTGAAATAAAGAACATGAAGGCAAGTTATGATTGAAAGCAAATTACCTATTTATGCATTTTAAAATTTACCAACCAGAATGGGCATACACCAGGTGAGGTCTATAGCAGGAACAAATAAGCAATCAAGTTCACATGTTCTAAGGATTTGTCCCTCAGAGATGTCTGTGTCTATGCATTCATATTCTTTACATCTGTACCCATTTTAGATACTTTGCCCGCGGATTACAGAGGACTAAGAGAGAGAACATCAAATCCACCGTGGCCTGAAAAATCAAACACATAAGATATCATATCTTTTAGTATCTTTCAGACAACTGCATCATGACACTGCTGTTAAACTATACTGAAGTTGCACTATGAGATGTATAAAGAAATGAGCTAGATGTTGGTTCACTAAACTTTTTGATATGAGGAAAATCTGGCATCACACCCAAAGTGGTTCAAAAGCAAACTTCCAAATCAAAAAGGGTGGATAAGTAATGAGTCATCCTCTGTAATTAGGATGATGATTCAGTCTACTATAGATGACCTTCACTCAGTCAATGCAGTTCTAAAATATTGTGTCTTTAGCTAAAAAAGCCACAGTTCTGGCCATAAAATTCTATTTCCCAGGAATAACTTATTTCTGCCCCAGAAGAATATTTTCAGATAGAATCTGTTCCAATTTTGAAGCCTAGAAAGAGATAGTTCAAACTGGTCCTTATTCTATCCACTGCATAATATAGTCCTGTGGTTTTTTAGAGTCAGATTGAGGAATTTGAGTGAAGGCATTACCACAACACACCACATTTCCTCCTGTCTCCAGTCTCAAATCATGATCTGCCTCTCTTGCACTTTAACACAATAGGATCTTATCTTATACCTTCAATAATTAATGCAGATGAAATTTCCCTCCACTGGGCTCATTTCATTACAATTTTCTAGCTAGTTTGTCCATCGTGCTCTCTTCCTACACTCTCTGGCATGTAAGCATGCTGTTTCAGCACAGGCCCTCACCCTTATATTCCATCCAGAGGGAGAAGGCTGAAGAAAGGCACACAGTACATAAAATGTGTTGAGATTTGCAATCTCCTTGGCTCCTAAGGGAGTCTAGCCCAAGGCCAGACTTGCATGCAAGTAACTTTTATGCATTTTATTAAGCAGCAGTACCAGACTTCTGTGGCAAATGGCCAAACATAGCTGCGTCTCATTCCAGACTCCAGTCTCATTCCAGACTCCATATAGACTATGGTATCAAACCCATTGACACTGTTTAAAGGGTACACATTAAAACGTCCAAAGAGACACGTAAAGCAAATTGTGTGGCCTCCACATGCAACTTTGTCCCCCAACAGGCAAGGATGTAAACATCTGGTTTCTCAGCAGTTGCAAAGAATGGCCCAGGATCAGGAACCTGAAGTCCACTACATCCCAATGTCTGCTATTTTCTACTGGCTGCCTGTAAATCTTCAAAAAACACCTCACCTTTGACAGGTATTAACTGGAGATTAGTCTTTCTGACCTAAGACAGAACTTCAGAGAAATACCAGCTAATATCCCCTGTAGTTGTAACAGACTAAGATGGAACTGCAGACCTTGGGAAAAAAGTCCTAGACTGAGTAGAAGAAAAACTACAGAATGTTCTTCAGTAGATCCTGTGTACCATGGGGTTTACATCTAGACAGGCACCTCAATAAACATACTTGATTCAGTAACCACAGTCGGTGCCAGGAGTTGCCATTCCACTGCTGAAGTGAGTAAAATTAGTCAAGTAAACTCAAGACTACCTCACAGTAAAAGGAGGCACCCTACCCTCTGCTTCAAGCATCCTACAAGATCCTCTTTCCAAAACACTGGATGTACTGACCTCTTCCAAAGAGGGATGGAGAAAGCATTTTTCTTTGCTCACATGTAAGCAGAAGGAGATTGAAGCAGTTCAGGTATTTCACAGGGAAGATTCTGGGTAGAAGCAAAAGAAAAGAGGAAATCAGTATCTTTATGCACCTCTGTGTCCTCAAGTCTGTTCTACCTACTGCCATAACATCAGCTTCTGCATTTACTTTCCTGCTTGGCTGGATGAAACTTCCCAGCAAATATGAGGACACAAACTACTGATAAGGAGTTTTCCCCTCTTACCATCCTACAGTGGTATATAGGTGCTGGGAACAGGAATGGGGACACTGTCCTGGAGAGATATTTGGGGTAAAACACAGCTACTTCACCCTAAAGAATGCTTTTCTGCAGTAATCAAGAGAACCTGTGACACATGCACAGCGATGCAACTCCTGGAGATACCCCATTTTCAGGGTGTTTATGGATTCTGGATGCCAGGTTGGCATCAGCTATAGCCAGTCGAAGTAAACTGAGCTAAGAATTTCCTTTAGAAGAATGAAAAATGAGTAATCTCATGGCACTGAGTTCTGGGGCCCAAAGCACTCTTCTGTAGTGTCCCTGCTCCATTTTTGGCCCTGCCAAACAGAGCTTGTGTTTAACTGTTGAGCTGAAAACTCCCTATAATTGTAAGCCTCAGCAGCAGATGAGTTTATTTGACTTACACCATATGATAAAAAGACACTGAGCCAGATTAGATAGCTTAGTTTACAAACAATAAATGAGGTAATTTAACAAAGTAATGTTTACTTATAAGTTTTTCTAAGCAAAATATATGGAATATGGACATAAACATATAGAACATTAAAAAAAAAAATGCTTTCCCACGTGTTCTCACAGGCTTTTCACAAATACACACTTTTTTCACACAAATGCTCTGTTCATCTGAGCTTGCATAAATAAAATTGGTGATAGTGTTTGAAAGGTACCTGCAGGTTATCTGGTGAGGGCTGTTAGTTCTTTTGTCATTTCCACAGGTGTATTTTAAGCACAACTGTTTGCAAGTCTGTTTAGCCTGAATGCATTGCTATTCAATCAGAAAATGTCTGAGCAATGCAGATAACAGAAGCTCTTTCCACATTTGGAGTAAATTATGGGGGTGGTTGCCTTATGCAAAAACAGCCCATCCAAAGTTTCATTCAGGTGTTTTAATTTCCTAGCAAAAAATATTCTCTATCTCACCATAATTCTCCGTCTTCACTGAGAGAACATCCAGAATTAGAGAAGAGCTCTCTATTCTGTTTGTGAATTATCTGAGAGCACACTGCAAGTTATGACAATTTTTACTATCTGAAATGATTTAATGGTCACCCACAAACTGTGCAACTGGTCTCCTAATATATATCATGTGACTTGATTAGATTAAACAAATCTGAGCCAGGGGCTCAAAATGTGCTTTTCATGAGTGTTCTTATGAACAAAAAGGTACTTTCACTAATATTCACAGAAGGAAAATAAAAGCCCCAGGTCAGGAAATCACTAAAGCATGTGTTTAATTCCTCCCCTCCTTAAGAAAGGAGTTAAGCACACACTTAAGTTGCATTGCTTAACTGCTGTCTGAATGCTTTTCTGAACCAGAACCCACAAAGAGGCAGCCACAGTTCAGTCCTCTTTAAACCCTAAAAATGGTTTAAAGAGAATGAAGACTTCTGATTTATTGCAAAAATCATGCCTTTTTCAAAGTAACTAATTTTGCATTTTTCTAACCTCTAATAGTTTGTTCAGTTAATATTGGCTTTCATCCCTCTGTCCTTAAATTCTCATGCCCTCCTGTGTTCAAAATACACTTAATAGAATAACCTCCATATGCCCCATTAGACAAAATTTGTGTTTTAAACTAGATCCAAGAGTAATTGAAACTAATGGAATGATTTAATTGTTTTCAATGAGAGTTGGATGAAGAACTGATACTTTAACTCTGGACACTCTCCTCTGAACATTCTCACTAAGGTGCTGATCCAACTCCCACTGAAGTCAATAGAAGGATTTGTGTTGGGATTTGGATCATACCTCTGTTCTTCTTGGAGTCAGATCCCTTTTGTCAATATGCACACGCACAAATACACAGATCTAAATGAAAACAAATGTTTGGCAACTCGTGACAGAAAGTCCAAATCTATATCTATGTATTTGGGCCAAACCAAAATTGTTATGCTTGACAAAAACATCATTATGCTGATCTGGTTTTGGTTTTTGCTTACTAGTAATTGTTTGGTGAATATAAATCTAACTTATTTTCTTTTTTTTAATAAATGCATTCTACTGTCACTGTAGACAGTAAAATGAGAGGGATTTCTATGCAGAACTCTCAGTTCAGACTTGTCATAACTCTGACAAAAATAATCCTCTCAGACTAGAACTTTCCACGCTTGGTCTCCATCAAGAGCAATTCTGTTTTTGCCAAGCATGAAGAAGTTTGCGCTTCAACTCCTTCTTAGTTTCCAAAATACAAAAGATTTCTCATTTAGGATCAATCCTACACTCAAAACAAAGGGGATGTGGGCTGGATTCCCAGAGGTGTGGAGCTATTGCAGTTCTCATTGGCTTTAGTGTTTCTAAAATCAGCTTCTGTGTTTTTAAAACAAGAATTCCAAGGGGATGAGAAAATACCGACTTGGACATATCAAGCCAAACTGAGCCTTGGCTAGCACAGTTGCAGAGAATAAAGATGTTGCTGATTGCTTCATCTGCCCAAAGTGTGTGCTACGTGCCATATATATGTTATGCTATGTGCTAACGGAGCAGTTTTCATGGTAGTGTACAAGGACAAGAACAAGGTAGACATTGGTGAGGAGATCACAGAATAATTTTAGGGTAGGGGTTGGAATGGACCTCACAGATCATCTAGTCCCAAAGCCCTGCCATGGGCAGGGACACCTCCCCACTAGACAAGGATGCTCAAGGCTTCATCCAGCCTGGCTTTGAACACTGGTTGGGGCAGCCACAGCCTCCCTGGGCAACCTGTGCCAGTGTCTCACCATCCTTACAGTAACTTCTTTCTAATATCTAACCTAAACTTACCCTCCTTCAGTTTGAATCCATTACCCCTTGTCCTATTCACTGCAGTTCCTAATAAAGAGATGAAGAGATGAGAAATCTTGCAATCCTTTGCAGATCTCTGTGTTCAAAACAAGTGATGCAGCCTTTTCTGCTCTATGGATAAACAACGTCACAACTTATGCAGATAACTCAGGCCATTCCATACCCCTAAACAGACAAAATTTTAAGACCCAGTGAAAAATAACTGGTTGGGCCCCTAGCATCTTTCCTAGAATGGTGCAGACACACTTTCATTTTGGGCTAAGATGATCCTTTCTGTGTTGTGTTACCCCTCCGAGCACCAGCTCAGGCTACACATTATACATTGAGGCCATTCTGCAGTTACTTTGCTTGTTATCTCCAAGACATTGTGCAGCTGTAATTTTTACCGCATGAAGCTAATTGCATCATAGAATCATCAAGGTTGAAAGACACATTTAAGGTCATGGAGTCCAACTATTTATCTCACCATGTTCTCAAGATATCAGGTAGCCACCTTCAAAGTACATCCATATCCCCTTATGGTGATAAGGACACGAGAAATACCTGCATATTGAAAGGTAGTACCTAAACTCGAAAAACCAGTCAACAAGCACCAAAAAATACAGTGAGACTGGCCTAGTAAGAACCCAACCCCTATGGCTGGAAAATTATCTGCTTTAATTAATTCATTAGCAAGATAACACAGAAAAGCTTCTGGTTATTCACTCTCTGGCTGACATAGTCATAAGATACTTCTCTCAACAGGTCTGTTTGCTGGACCCAAAGGGTTTGGGTTATTTTCTGTGTGTATTGCCTGTGTTTGTTTATTTTCTTTTTAAACAAAGACAAAAGACTGCAAAGCCTGGAAAAGCTTTGGAATAATAATTTCCAAGCTATAAAGTTACAATGAGAATTTGGAATTATAAGAAAAGGCTACAGAGTGACCAAGAAGCTGTTCAGTAAATGGATGCTTCTTGAAGTACAGGGAAATATCTTCTTAAAATATCTACTTTAACTATTGAAAAAATACATTAACAGAGTAGCAATGTAGAAGAAGGTTCAGCAAATTGGTAGTACCAGTGAAGAGGCCATTAGATGGGACTGGAAGAATTAGCACCCCATACACATTCTCTTGTCACTGACTGTTGTTATGTCCAATTGATTTCCAATTTATTTTGTCTGCCCTGGTTATCAGTCATTGGCTTCTTTTCTATTTTTCTCTTTACGATAGTAGTGCTTTACCCCAACTAATATTGATTTCCAATTTATTTTGTCTGCCCCGGTTATCAGTCATTGGCTTATTTTCTATTTTTCTCTTTACCATAGTAGTGCTTTACCCCAACTAAGGTTTCAAGATATTATTACAGTAAGATGATAATGCTGATGCTGCTGATGGAAAGACTAAAATGACAGACAATCAAGCCCATAACTTGAAAGCAAAACAGTCAGCGTCAAGAGAAGCAATTCCACCTCATGGGACAGAAGATTGAACAGAACTGCTCAGTTGTAAGGGACCTACAGCAATCATATAGTCCAACTGCATATGTGATAGGTGTCTACAGCTAGAGAATAAAAATAATACAGATCACACCAAATCTTGTAGTGTGAGTAGCTACTTATAATTTATGGAAGAAATCTGGGTCTCCACAACAGTTCACCACCAGCCTGATATGGTGTTTATCTAAGCTTTTCCCTGTTTTATAGGCCTTGACACTGCTTTTAATGGCATAAAGAAAACAAATTAAAATAAATGAAAAGAGAATACTTAACTTCCCCTAGCAATATATAGGCTGTGAAATACAGAACAGCAGTAGCTACTTTTGAAGGCTAGAATGGTAAATGCACACATGCTGTAACAGCCCCAGGGGATGACAGATGCCAAAATGTCTGGATGATCTGTTCAGTCATCTTCAGGCAGGTACTGACAACAGCTCCTCTCTAAAGGGGAGGGTGCATATTCTGCTGACATCCACATCAGATGACTGAAATCCCAGCCGGATGCCTGTGCCACACAATTTTTTTAGCCTGAAGATCAGAGAATGATTTGAAGGCATTTCCCCAATGCCTGATTTACAAAAGGTAGCAAAACCTTGGAAGAAATAAGGGATGCCCTTTCAAACACATCTCTAAAATTTGGTTTTCAAAGTTGTGCTCAGCTGTGTAGTTTTTCCAGACTGATCACTTATCTCAAAAAGGAAAAAGATATCACTGAGGGGAAAAACAAAGGAAAGCCTTTTCCAGAAACAGTTGTTCTGGAGAGAGTAAATTATCACTGTAAAGAGAATTTATACTCTGTGCTTTTCAGATCTTGATTAACTTAATCACCCTCTCCTAAATCCCCTAACATCTACTGAATGAGGTGTGTCACTTCAGCCTGTCTCCTAATTTAAGTCTGAAAACTCTTTTCTGTACCCACTATACATTTCAAGTAATTTCCAAAACAGAACTCAATATAGTTCTTAAGGAACCAGCAGTGTTCTTTGTATTTAACCCTATGACCTCCATGTATGGGCTAAATCACACCAGCCTCTGTGGGAGGAAGATTTAAGTCCTGAGCCACAACCTCACAGCACTAGAGGGGCCTTGTCTTTAAAAGAATGAAATTAAATGCACATAACATTTGAGAAAGTTCAGACTGGTAAAATTGGCAGGACAAAAGGACAAGTCTTCAAACTGCTTTACTTAGCAAGATTTGGGAGAAATGCGCCGACTGTACATTCTCTACCCTCATTATATTCTTGGAGTTTTGACTTCCTCTGTTGCTCCCTAGCCACAGATAGGTATCTAAACACAGGGAAGGCAGACTGTTTTCACAGCTGCTAGTGCCGTGTTATACCTATGTACTGTAGGCCACACAGGGGGAGCACAGTCACTTGACTATTAAAATAATAAGATGCTGCTTAAATCAATAGGTTTTAATTGTGTTGCTTAACATTCAGTTCTGTACCATAAATAAAAAAAAAAGCTGCTAGGGAAAGGAGAGTAGGTAGATGGGGGGGGGGGGGGGGAAACAGGGCAGAAAAGAATGCAATCTTATGCAACCACCAACACTTTGCAGCTCTTTGTCTATATTTGACAGCATATACATGGCTCTGTGTTTCAGAATGTATCAAGGCCTCCCAAAATCTAAGCATCAGGTGGGGCAAAATAGCATCTCAGGAATGATATTTTTCCCTTCTAAAGTAATACTATGAAGATACAGAAAAAATATGAGTTCAAACTCTGAGACTTCCATTTTTTTCAAATGGGAGACATCTCCCCCTTACCAACTGAACAACTGCACTTAAAACATCTGTATTTCAACTGAGGAGCAAACTCTCTATTTGATATAGGGTTCAGAGTATTCCTAGCACATACGAAATCTTACTTCACTATCTTATGCTGGCTCACACTGCCCAATGCCATTTGTCCAGTGGCCTAAAAAAGCATTTCTTTCCCTTTATTTCTGGAGGGGCAGGTTAGCATCGCTAAAACGATCTTGTAACTAGCACTGTTGGCAGTGCCAGATGAGAAGTCAAGGATTCTGGAACACTTGTGCTGTTATTGTCCAAATCTGCAAGTTCTAAAACTCATGTAGGTCCATTACAATGAATGGAGCTTTGCCAGTAGGCCAACTGATGACCTGCCTGTTAAAACAAAAGAAACCCAGCCTTGATCATTCTTTTATTGTTCTGATTCTTTTGCAGATTTAGAAATTGTAACACAACTGCTTAAAATAACCCCACCATTTATTATTCCAGGAGCAATGTTTTCTTAATAAAGTGTGTCTGGAATTTAGAAACACAATTTCTTTTCCCACAACATGCCAAGCAATCAAAAAAGTTACATTCCATATCCAGAACAAAAAATCATGGCTGCTGCAAAACAAGAAAAAGTAAATCATAAAAAAAAAAATACTGCTAAGGCTAAAACTTTTCCCACAACATGCCAAGCAATCAAAAAAGTTACATTCCATATCCAGAACAAAAAAATCATGGCTGCTGCAAAACAAGAAAAAGTAAATCATAAAAAAAAAAAAATACTGCTAAGGCTAAATATCTATAAAGTAACACTGACCTTTTTATATATCTCATAAACAGCACAGAAAAATTCCTGCTTCTGCCAAATACTCCAGTTTGGAATGGTGTTCCAAATTTTCATTAGCATAGCAGCCATGCTGACTGATAGCCAGTGGCCCAAACTGTTTCCTCACTCTTGCTTCTGGGAAAAACACACAAAAAAAAGAAAAATATCATTAAAAATCAACCACACATTTATTTTATATCCCTATGTCACCTCTAGATAGTGAAACATCTACAAGTGACACAGTTAGATATGAAACATGTCCAAACCATAAGCTTGGTTTCCAGTTTGGATTTAGGAAAAGACTGCCTTAGAAACAAGTCCTTTCCTGAAAGAACAATGGCCCAACAGTAGCTATTTACCTTCAAAACTACAGTACCTATGAAGCCATTACTGACTTAACCCCACCATCTTTTCCCAGACTTCAATAAATCCAGTGGCAAAACAGATAAAACCTCCTTTTTTACTTCTGTATTTATCTAAGCCAAACCTAGTGAAGAGCAGCACAGGAAGACAGGGTGGTTGGCTCTGCAACATATTCCCTCCTTACAAACACAGAAATGAGAACGGGCTCTGAAGTACCAAATCCAGTCACTTCTTGCCACAGGCAGCCATGGCATAAAAATATTTCTCATAACCTGTTTCTAATCCATCTTAAAAGTAAATGGAGGAAAATATTTAAATTTTGCCATACCAATGACGGTACTGAATTCCACACTTCCCAGGGAGCACAAAACTTCAATGAAGACTTGCCTTGCCAGACCTTTGTGGTAGGCTACAAACTCATGGTCACCCACCATGAAGCACTTCACCTTCTCACTATTTTTTCTGATTAGCTATACCACACACACCTGGATTTGGGGGTTTATTTATTTTTCCCCCTCCAACTCTTTAGCCTATTTAAACAGTTATACAGATGAACAGCACTGAATATCTCTGAAAAATAACAGTTTAGCCCCTGACTCCGTAAAGCATTAGACATGTTAACATTAAACCTTGTTTAAGGTGTTTCAGACCTGGTACCTCTTTATAGCACAGCACATTCATAGGGTTGGCAAACAAGGACAGTATAACTAAGACCATTCTGGGAAGAACTTGAAGAATAAATGTGTGTTTGTACCTGATTATTCTCCAAAGATTGCAGAGAAACATTTCCAGGTTAAACTGCATGTTAATCATGCTGGGGTTTTTTTATACCCTGTTCAAATGCATTTAAAAATTTCTATATTTGCCTACCATGACATGAAAACTTGGATTCTGATTTCACCGATCCTGAAATTTAAGATAGTTTGATCTAGGATTTTCAACCAATAAGCAGGTATCCCTTCCAAATAGCTACGCCCTCAGTTTTGGAGAACGTGGTAATTACCTTGTTATCTGATGAGACATTTTGATGTGTAAGATGCTCCAGAGCAAGAAAAGTAGCTGGTGGCTACCACTGATGCTATTCATGTTCAAATACAAAAAAGTGTGCTAGAGTGACCATTACTAAATCAAACTAGGAACAAGACATGATTCCCTCATTCTTTCTCTAATGCAAAAATGAAAATGAAACCAAACAAAAAATCTCCACCCCACAACATGGGAAAGAGGGTTAGAGAGGGAGAGGAAAACAAAAATTCATTAGTTCAATGCTTTTCCAGTTCTCTTCCTTGCAATATATAGATGGAAAACAAAACTGATTAAGGCGGCTTTGGGTTGGTGTATGATATTTAGGTGCCACTGAAAAGTCTATTAAATCCTCACCAAATATTGTTTCAGCTGCTTTAGAGTACACTCTACAGTCACACAATGTTGAAGGTACCTGATTCCTCATCAGAAATGTTCAACACCTCATGGGTCTGGGTCCTGTTACAAGAGAAACACTTTAAAGGAACTGGAAGTGAAAATAATCTTTGTAGCAGATGATGTGGACAACATAAGCTCATTGTCAGAAAATACTGAAAATTAACAAAAGGGAACCAAAACTCCTCCTTTGTATAAAGTGTGCTAAGGATTATGTCAGAAGACAAAGAATGCCAAATAATGAAAAAAAAAAAAAGGAATAGTCAAATTTAATTGAAAGGTGCAGTTTTAAAGGGAAGAATTTCATCTATAGGACTATTAAGAAAACAAGCATGAAATCCATACCATATAAATTTATTCTAGTCAGCAACCTATTTTAACAATGCCATATGACTCAGTAGTGGAATAATTCCTAAGATGTGGTTAAATAGGCAAAATTTTATTATTCTAATATTAAATACAATTATGATTACTTGCTTTCTCAGTTATTTCTTTCACAAGGGCAGTCATAATCCATCAAGTCCCAAATTTGGCATATGTCTGTATGTTACTTTATTATTCAATCCCACACTCATAAAATTCACAAAGAATAAACCTGATGAAGTACACATGCATCTTAATAAGTGAAAGGGACAAATGAATTCATTGTCTATTGAAGCAGTTTTATAATATCAAAACATATGCTGAACGAAGCTGCAAACCATTAAAACAAATCATACAGGCTTTAATTACAATCTAAATCTGCATTATTAAAGTAATAAAATGACCCTAAAATAAATATTATGGAAGTCACGTTGTCCCTACAAATGAACACAGCGTGAGAGAGCAATACAATAAAACACCCTAACATCAACATGCTGTATGTACCACTGTGGCTTCCCACAGAGCTAAAACAACAAGACATAACTCTCTTCTTCCATAGCTTTGGGCAAAATTTGCCTCTCCCTTAATTCGTCTTTGTTTGCCATGTTCACCAGGTTCATGGAATTCCCACTTACAGGAACCATGGGTTCATCACTACCATGCAAGGAGCAGACCAGTATCACACGGGCAGAGAGGCAGCACTACCAGTCTGTTCAGATTTTCTGTACATATTTGGCATCCTGTCTGCACAATAAGACATTTAGGTTCAACTCAGAGTGAGGAACATTCATGCCCTGCTAGGTGTGCCAAGGGCTTTCTAACTCCTGCTGCCCTCAATGCTAACAGTGTGATATAGTGCCTACTGTAATGTTGAGTTCACAGTCCACTCATGCCAAGGTGATGGAGCTTGTTTGGGGCAACATGACCCTGCTGTGCCCAGCCTCCATCCCCAGGGTGCTTGGAGACTTCCAGTTCTGGAGACATCAAGGCACAGAGAGGTCAGGAGCCAAATGCAGCAGTACAGAGTTAGGGACTAACTCAGCTTCACTGTGAAAATAGTCCCAGTCTTTAAACAGTAAATTTTGGCATTACTGTGTGGCAGCAAATTACAATGAAGGAGTCATTCTTGACATTATCCATGCAAAGAACATTATTCACATGACATTTACATATGAGAATTTGGAGGGTCAGCCATAAGTGTGGGTTTTTTTACTTCTGGGCAAGCACTGATCTCCAAATACATGATCTGATATTATTTCTTAAAATAATCTGCTATTTTAGAATACTTGATATGTGATCATGACATTTATGATCTGTTGCAGAGCCTATACTGAAGTCTAGAAACATTTTAACCACAGTATTTGCTGCCATTTCTTAAATCATCACATCCCACATTGATTCTGACAATAGAAGAAAGGATGACAAGGGCACTGAAATAGTTGAATTTGAACAAAAGGCCTCAGTTCTTACTTAACCATGTATTTTCCAGGGACTATGAAGTAACACAGACAAAGGACTCCTTTCCCATCCTCAGTAACCCAAACTGGGAGACATCCAAGTCCTTCAGTCCAATTTCAGCACATGTGGACAACTCCTCAGGAGGGTCCCTTTACACATAAATACTCATAGGTCTCTGTACCTTCCTTCAAACCTTCACCACCTCCCTTGGCAATTTATTCCTATGCCTAACCACTTTTTTGGTGATTTTTTTTTTCTAATATCTCATTTGAACCTTCCCTGGTGCAACCTAAGGCCATTTCCTCCTTAGGAATTTCCTTAAGGACCTTTCACTCGAGACATGGCAAACAAGATTGACTTCCACCTCACTACATCCTCCTTTCAGGTAGTAGTAGAGAGCAATAAGGTCCCTCTGAGCTTTTCTCCAGACTAAACAACCCCAGCTTGCTTAGCTACTCATCATGAGACATGTTTTCTAGACTCATCAACATCTTCATTGCACTTTTCTGGACACACTCTAGCACCTCAATGTCCTTTTTGAAGTGAGGAGCACAAAACTGAACACAGTACTTGAGGCGTGGCCTCACCAGTCCCTGCAATATAAGTTCTGAGAAACAGATTGCTGACTTCTCCATGGTTACTCCCCCTACAACTGGGAACATATGAAAAACAGATGAGAAAATGAGCATGTATCCTCTCTATCATAAAACAAGAGATTTAAACAGACATTAGGCCCCTTAACCTTGTTGAACATATAGCAGAGGTCACCAGGGTTTTCTGCCATATCACAGTGTGTGGGCCTAATGGGTTCAGACTGGGGTAAAATGGGAAGCTGCTCATAGTTCCTGTATCAAGTATGGCAGCCTTAACTGCTGATTCCTTGAATTATGTTGAGCTCCCACTGGGATGGGTGGGACACTACACATCCATTGTAGACCATTATTGTACAGATGCATACATAAGAAATACAGGAATGCAAAAGAAAAGAAAGAGAAGGCAAGAGACTGTCCAACTGGGTGATTAACAGGTGAGTGAACTACCTGGACAAAACTCAAAACTACTACATGGTAATGGTCGCAAAACTGGACACCATGATACAATTATACTCCATATCTTCACTCTAACTTCAGAATGTTGATTATATCTGAGTGAAAGTGCATGTGGATGACAGCACTTAAAAAAATAAAAACGGTAGATTGTTACCTACCTGCTCTAAAAGATGCCAAAATTCTTAGCAGCTTCACTGAAAGCACAATGATTAGGCATAAGGGGATAATTAAAACATTTTAATTTCTCACAGTAGCATATAACTCTTGAAAGTCAAAATGTATTAGAAGGCTCAATGCTTAACAGATGATTGTTATACTTACATTCATAAATAAATGAATGACTTGCAAAATTACCAAGCCCTAGACATCGCCCAGAATGATCAGATTTAATTTTTTTTACTGAAGTTGCCATTTTGGCTGTAGCATGGCAAAACGTTGATTTTTTTTTTTTCCAATTTCAATCCAGGAAAATAAAAATGTATTAGAAGGCTCAATGCTTAACAGATGATTGTTATACTTACATTCATAAATAAATGAATGACTTGCAAAATTACCAAGCCCTAGACATCGCCCAGAATGATCAGATTTAATTTTTTTTACTGAAGTTGCCATTTTGGCTGTAGCATGGCAAAACGTTGATTTTTTTTTTTTCCAATTTCAATCCAGGAAAATAAATCCAGCATGGCAAAACGTTGATTTTTTTTTTCCAGTTTCAATCCAGGAAAATAACATCATTCCACTAGGTTCAAATATTATATTTCAATTTGCTCAAATTATCCCACTTGACTTTGTAATGAAAATAGGTAGAAGAGTTCACACACTTTACCATCCCCACTGAACAGCATGGCATCTGAAAGGGTCTCTAGCAAACTCTGAGTCCTTTTTTGTGTGAAGTCAAAATAGTTTGCTTAAACCACAAGAGACCATGTCAACTCAAAAGGCAGCTTTACAAGCTATTACCTCTTTTCATTAACAATTTTCACACACGTGTTTCTGTATGTTTACATTTTTTTCACCTACTGCTCTCTAACCTGGAGGACAGAGGAAGCACAAGTTCACCAGTGTTAGCTGGCTTTCCACTAGCTCCAGTGGTGATGGAAGGGGATGCAGGGTTTAGTATGTTGCTCAGTAAATTCCAGCTCAGGATCAGATGCTAGCACAGGCTCTGTGCAACAGAGCATGCAACGCAAGCTCCTCTGTAAAGGGCACCTTACTGAAACTGAATAGTGTAAATTAATTCCCATGTGGGGATTTGGCAGGGAGTAGTAAGGGTACTGCAAATTCACACTGCTGTTTGCTGCACATTCATTTCTCTAGGTAGAAGAATCTAATTGAGTGCAATCTTAGAACACACATACTGTAATGGTTATAGCACTCTCCTACAACGGGAGAGATCAGATTTCAACTGGGAACTGTAACTTGGGTTTCCTCCTTCCATGTGACTGTTCCAAAATGCCAAAATATCAACCGTCTTTGTGTGAGATTTAGTCATGCTCTGAGCATGTCTGCCAGATGAAACCCTGAAGGTGAGGTGTGTGAAGTACCAACCCTGAGAGTCTTGCACGACTTAGGCAGGAATTAGAGGCAGTTGCCTTCAATTTAGGTGGCTGAGTGCATGTCTAGTAACAGAAACAGGGATCCTACAGGGACTTTCCTAGAAAGCTTTGGCTCCTAAAAGCATTACACACCTCTGAGGGCAGGCAAAACTGCATTTTTGCAGACACAAGTGCATGTAAAGGTTGAACCCGTCACCCTACTTACTTTGCTTTAACAATGGCCCATCTAATTAAAGCACATGTAAAATATTTCAAATCTCATTTTATACCTGATGCCTTTCTCACTAGGGTTAGGCGACACAGTCCTGTTCATGTCAGCCCTGCAAAGAGGCAGGACTAGGACAGAACACATGGTAATTCTAATTAATGTGTGTTACCTAACATTTTATGGACACAAAAGGATGATAAGTTCATCCTTCTTTACAGCTTAATTTGTCAGAGATCAAACAATCATATTAAAAAATAAGCATGTTTGTCATACTTTAGAGAGCATTTTAAAAGATAGCTCTGATTAACTTAAGGCACTTGTTACCATTTTCTTCTTCAATATATTTACACAATTTAGACATTTAGCATATTTTTTCATTTTAATCTCCAAGAAATATTTTTAAGTTCTGCATTCTGAATCTCCTTCCATTCATTTCACTCAAGATCTGTGTAAAAATGAATTCCTCTTAACTGCAATGTATCTATCCAGCCCAGCATTTTACTCTTTGGAGAAAAGACTTCAGAAAGGTCTTAGCAGCTATAAAATATATCCTTTTATCACACAACTTCTCTGATTCTCATTCAAACTGGGATCAATCACTCTTAACCAGCTATTTTACAAGCATGATGTGAGAATGTCTAGGGTTTATTTGGAGCATTGCATTTTTTCAAGATAAAGTAAAATAGTATATCAGCCACAGAAAGATATTACTCACCACCTCCTCATCACTCTTAATTGGGACCAAGTGGTTTTAGGTCAATCACTTTGGGTCAAGAAAATTTATGAAAAATACAGGTCTATTTATACATGATAGAGGTAATTAATGCTTTTTACAGACAGTCATTATAAAAGCCTTTCATCCCTCACTGCATCATTGTGAGAAATTCTATGGAGCAAACGAATGGATGGATTCTAATATTGATTTCTCTGGGTTTTCTGGCATATGCTCAGGGTAACACAGACCTCAGTATCACTTAACTGATTAATCATTGAAAACACACACAACAAAAAGCTTGTTTCAGTTTCTAAATTTCTGCAATTTGACCAGATGGTAATCTCAGCCTAACAGGTGTGTCCTGAAAACTAATTTAAATATTTGTAAATAGTGGCACCATTCCTGGATTAGGTGATTAATAACTGCTGATCCTGTCACTCTCTTTTTAACACTGTTCCTGTCTTAATAAATGTTGAACTTAATATTTCAAAGGAAACTTTAACAAATGCCTTTTCAATCTTACTTACTTGTCTTCATTAATTATCCAGCAACTTCTTTCCCACAGACCACGAGCAGGTTATGTCAGGGTATGAGAATTCTAACTCTTATTTACAGAACTATATAAATTCAGATTTTGCTTATCAGTTTAGCAAACTTAAGTCACTGGGCTGAAGTTTTTGGATATCTATCCACCTCATGGTTAAATATCAGACATGGTTCACCAGGTAAAAAAAATAAATTATATATATATTTTACCCTGAAAAAAAGTTAAGCTTTTTTTATACACCTCCATTTCAGACCTCTAAATTGAAGTTCTTGTATAAGAAGACTGGTCATGCTAAGGTCCATATACAGTGAACATCTAAACACACACTATTCCAGAGACTATCCTGAGTTGAAATCTCCCTTAGATAATATGAAACATCATCTGGGAATCTACTTATCATCACTGACTATAAAAACATGCAGCAACTGGGCCCACCTCGATCTTTAAACTCAGTGACTAAGTTCAGGTGGTATGAACAGATCCCTTAAGAATTACTTCAGCCATGTTAATTACATGGTTGTTAATATTTCATTAAGTAGCTCTACCACCTCTCCAATGCTCCTCTCAGATCAGAGGTGTGTTTTTACCCCACACCATTCAAAACTCTCTCAACTGGCAGAGTAACATATATCTCAATAATTTCAGTCACTAAGTAGAAACATGGACAAGTCTGTGAGTCCAGTTCTCCCAGACATGGTCACTGCTCTAACCCCATACAGCTCACATCAACTGGATTGCACACTCTTCACTCCAGGACTGAAGGCACTCACTGCATCTTTCTCTACTGATGCTTTTTCAGTTTCTCAGAGCATCCTACAATATCAAGTATCAGAATATAAATCAGAGAAAAAAGTCTCTATGGTCTCACTTCCAAGTGCTTGTCTGCAAAAGACACATGAGAAAGAGGCCTGAATTTAGATATAAAGAAAAGGGACAGGGAAGGGGAAGAGAAAGGGAAGGGAAGGGGAAGAGAAAGGAAAGGGAAGGGGAAGAGAAAGGAAAGGGAAGGGGAAGAGAAAGGAAAGGGAAGGGGAAGAGAAAGGGAAGGGGAAGAGAAAGGAAAGGGAAGGGGAAGAGAAAGGAAAGGGAAGGGGAAGAGAAAGGAAAGGGAAGGGGAAGAGAAAGGGAAGGGGAAGGAGGAAGAAAGGCGAAGGAGGAAGGAAAGTCATGCAGAAGAGGATGACTATGGGAGCAGAAGGCAGGGAGGGGAGGAGAACCAGGCTTTGAGGACAGAATGGCAGAAATGGAAGGAAAGAATTGTTGACACAAAAGAAAGGACATCACATGACACGAGGACAATTTGTGGGAAGGAGAAATAGAGGAATGGAAGAGACTGTGGAACATAAGTGCAGACCAAAGTTGGAGAGAGCCCATGGACTGGAAAGAGAAGGAACAGACAGAACTGAGAGATCAGGCTCTTCCAAGACCCAAGACTGCAATCTGGACATCACTTTTCTATTGAGCGAATAGCTGTGAAACCCAGGGGCAAAACATGTGCTTCCATTCCCCTCTAGTGGCAGGTAAATTTAAAAAAACCACCCATCAGTTAGCATTTTATTGCTGTGGTGATCAAGCTAACACAGTAACTTAAAATTTAAAGCCTGCCAGTGACCTACGTAAGGTGTTCATAGTGTTTTCTTTACCCCCTCTTCCTTCCCTAGTTTGCAGCATTTAAAAAACCCTCTGAAATTACACTTAAAAAATTTATTTAGGTGTTAAATACACAAACTCAAGCAAGAGAAATTAAGGAATTAATCCTGTCTTTTTAATGCCTACCAAAGGGCATAGCTAGGATAATGCAGTTGGTACTGATACATACACATTTTCCAAAGAACTACTAATCTGTGTAGTTCCAGGCTGTTTGGTTCTCACTAAACAAGCAGATAATTATTACTGCTAGCCCATAACGTATCCTGGGAAATTGCCATTTGGCATTGTGGCACTATCCCTTCTGTGCAATGATAGCTTTAATTTGCATGTTAATAAATGTCAAAGTATGCCTTCTGCTCTGATTAGCTTCCCATTTTATTTTTGTTACCAAATGCATCTTTTTCTGGACATGTACACCAACCTAGTTATTCATCTGCAAAAGTAATACAAAATTAAATTAATTTTACTCACTTTGGGTTTTTTTTAGAGGCATATGGATTCTCCTACATACAGGGATTCTCATTATGATAAGAATCAAATCACCTACAATACTGTCATATATCCTGCACATTCCAGACAACTACACCTCTTCAACATAACCTCTTGGCTACTAATTCCAGATTCTACTTGCAGACATATGATTCCTTAACTGTAGCAAAAAACATAATTATTCTGCTTAATATCTGCTTATTTTTTCTATACATTATGTTGACAACTTTATTGAGACTGGATGGAGCACTTCAAAGTGAGTTAATTTTTGCTTTGGAGTTGTGTGCAAAATTAAAATGAGAGCAATTATTTGTCATCACTAAAAATTAGTGAGTGTTGGCACTCTACAAATGACCTGACTTGAAATTTAAAGCAGAGCAGTTATGACTTGTAGGGTTTTTATCAAGTGACCCAAAATGTAAGCTGAGCCTAATAGCTTCAACAAGAACTATTACATTGTTTATAGAAACCAACCAGAAGGAGATATTCTAAAATTTAACATACCTTATTAATTCTGTTCCCTTTAAGTGTTATTATCTTGAATTTCATTGCAGCCTTGTAGCAACCTTGTCTTTATATACCTGAGTAACAGCCACTTGTGTTTTGATCCCAGAAACCTTTTTAAACAGTATTTTATCCTTCAGAACACCATGTTTTCTATTTAAAGCACTTATTTTTGCTAAGCACACAAACCCAGTAACAAAGATTGCACCTGAAGTTGCAGCACAGTTAGAAAGCACAGCTAAGCAGTCTGATTTGTTAAGTTCATGCTGCTAAGTCAACCAGAAGAGAGAGCTTCAAAGACAAATGTGGTAAATGGTTTGGAAAGCCTGAAACCACCAAATATCATTTATTTCTTTTAAGAAGAGCAAATATAAAGGAGGTTCATTTTTGCCCAGACTACTATGGCTTATTTTCACTTGCAATGCAGGGAGAATGTTCTCTGCCTTTTAATTGCATGCTCATAAAGTTTTAATTAGCGAAGTTTCTAAAACATGGCAATCATGCTGCTGAAAATCAGCCACAGTTTTGATTTACAAGTCTGCAAAGGATTACTTGGTAGCAATCAGGATGGATTGCAGTGCTTAAGCTCAGAAAGCTCTAATATGTTATAAACACAAGCAAATGATGCAGTAATTGGCCGTGATCGCACTGCTCAGGAGATTTTTAGAGGCAACCCAAGAGAAATTGACACTACCTATGTGCCTATGGCAAATAGTATGTGTGAAGATAAATCCATACAGGGAATTTTGAAGGATTGTTTCCTTTTTCCTAAAGGCAGGTGATGCTCAGGAGACCCGGGAAAGCCACCTCAGGGAAAGAACACCGTTGGGTCTGAGGACACATTAACCCATCATCACCCAAAGGGCTGTGGAAGGAGTGTGGGTTACCACAGGGTCTGCCAAAATCAGCAGAATCATTAAGGCAGATACCACAGTCACAGTGGATGGGGTTTTCTTCCCTGCCTTGTTTGTCTGATGGAAGTGGAATTTCCCTTTATTATGGACATAAACCACGGCATTAGCTAACAGGACGGGTGAAAATTGGGAGTGAGCTGTAAAACCTGTTACATTATGGCATCTCATTACAAGGCAACTTTAGCAAAAGCAGTAAACAAACCAGGTAACATTCCCCTTATTCACCAGTCTGAAAAATCCACAGTACTTCCATCCCATGTACACCTCTCCCCTTCACCTCTAAAGATACCTACTGACTGAAATGTGAAGGACTTAACATAGTGTGACCAATTTCCAGCTTACAAATATAAACTCCTGCATGCTTAGGCTGTATGAGAATGACTACTAATTTAGCTCTGCGTAATGACCTTTAGAATCCATTTCCCAACTGAATTTCTAAGAGTAAAAGTTTCCTGAAGGCAGGGGCTGGAGGGGACTCCTGGCTCAGGAACCTGAGGCAGTTCTCCCCCACCCACCTCCTCCTTTATGAATTTCACATTTCCCTCAGCTGTTTCTTACTCTTTTTTCCCTCTTTTCCTTCTCCTCAGCTTGTCTGGCATTTTTTGCCCTTTCTTAAACACACCTGCCCTGAGGGACTGAGCTGTGCCCTGTGAGGGTCCGTCCGAGCCGGAGGGAACTGGTTGTGTCTGGTCAGCCCTGACCCCCTCACAGAGACCCTCAGAAGCACAGGAACAGTTAGATTGGAAAGGACCATAATAAGTCAATGTGATCCAAACCTCCTTATTCCAGCAGGGCCATCCCAGACACATGGCTCAGGATTGTGCCCAGTCAGTCCCTGAATACCTGCACTGAGGGAGAACCCACAACATCTCTGGGCAATCTGTTCAGTGCTCAGTTACCGCACGGCAAAGTTTTTCCTTGTATGCAGGTGGAACTTTCTGTGCATCAGTTTTGCTGTTACCTCTTGTTTTATTGGTTTGCACAAGTGAGAAGAGTCAGGCTCCATCACAGACATCTCCTCACAGCTCCCTATACCAGCACCTGGGCACCCACACCTGAGAGCAGAACGGGTACATCTCATTGCAAAATGTCCAACTGATTAAAATCTCTGAAAGATCTGGCAGAGCCTTACCTATGTTTGATGAAATAAAAGGGTTCTGGAGTAAAAAAAATAGTGGGTTTTTCTGATCACTCAAATGGACCCCACAGTGTTGGCTACCCAGGGAGCCCCAAAAGAAAGGGGACAGGATACACTGGTTGTTGTGCTTAAGCTGAATAACGTCTGTCATTTTACATCAGACTGTTGGTGGTCACTAACCACACACGTAACTGCCCTGGCCATACACATTCACATATATTAAACACTCACCCTGACTTAGGGCTGCTCATTGTGTCAAAGCAACAACAAAAATAACTATTTCCATAACACTCTCCCTCTGTTCCTGATGCCTGTGGTTCTAACAACCCCTCTTGGTTATCAGAGTGGCATAAAAGCCAGGGCCAGGGTGAAATTACAGCCACACAGGACCACGGTGCCAACCTGACCATGCACACAGCAAGGCACTGTGCTCTGGTGGTGTTCCTGCTGCTGGAACAGGTCCAGAGTTTTGGCTTTGGGAAGAAGTGCATTCCTAAACTGACACAATTTATGTTTTCTTTCAAATAGCTTTATCTTGCCAGCCCAGAGGTGGATTATTCTACTGCACAAGTTCACAAACATGAAAAAAAATTCAAATAGAAGTAGCATGGCAAAGTAAGGAAATCCTGCTTGTGAGGACAAATATTAATAATTATCACTATAATTTATCCAGCTATAAGAACAGGTTTAGCAAGAAAATAAACTTTCAAGCATCCAGAGGTTTAGTGAAATATTTAGTGTGCAAGGCACCCCAGCTACACTCAGCCACTTTCTAGTCTCTGTGGGCTTCCATCAAATCCTGCTCACCCTGAACCAGACACCTGCAGCTGCAACACACAAACTCTCTGCCCACAATTTGTTTATGTTTACTGTCACTAGGTATTCCTGCCTCAGAAAGGCATCATGGACAGGCTGGCAACCACCTCTGAGTAATAGCAAGAATGAGAACAAGAACAGGTAGGCATAGCCATGAACTCAAAGGACAGCAGTTCTGGAAGTAGTACAGGAGGTTTGACATACACATGTCTTAAATTTAGCAAATAATTGAACACAAGTTCTGTATCACTTGGACTTTTGGTATTTCAGGTGGTTATGTTTGCAAATATTTTACAAGTGATTGCAAGTACTGGATTTGACACACAACAGAGCCAGAATGGTGACTGTCTAACTTTGGGGGCAACAACACTGTTTGACTTGGTATCAGCACATTACACCTCTGAGCGTAGAACTTAAGAGCTGATAACACAATTCAGTCTGATGAAATTCCTAATGACATGGTATTAAATTTTGATTGTTGTAAAATTTCTTTTTTACTTTGCCACCACAAAAAAATTACTGTTCAATTCCATAAAATTACGGTTCAGTGTTACTGTCAGATTTGAGAATACTAT